>NW_027331936.1:7673752-7823242 GCF_048418815.1 Hemitrygon akajei | reverse complement strand
CTCGGTCCTAAAAGGCTTCCCCTTTAACCTTAAACTGTGACCACTCGTTCTGGACTTCCCCAACATCAATGTTGATGTTGGTACACATTTAAGAATGCGGGTGCTCTGTCGCTGTCAGCATTTGCAACAGTTCGAGGGGCATCTGTACTCTGAATGAATGTCGCTGCTTCATACCGGTGCGAAACTTGATGGCAGCTGGTTTACCATCCGAGGGACTGCTTCAATGTGATGCGCATACAAAACGCTGGACGAACTCTGCAGCTCAGACAGCATCAATGGAAATGTCTTTATGGGCCACGTTTCTTCAAGAGTGCCAGACAGGAAGGAGGGAAATGGACAGAATAATAATGTTGGGAGAGGTGGAGAATGGGAGGAGGACAAGCTGGAAGCTGATAAGTGATGCCAGGTGTTTGGGGAAGGTGGACGAGTTCAGTAACTGGAAAGTTATGTGGAGAAGGAGAAGAGCTGAAGAAGTAGGAAGCTGACTGAAGTGGAAAGTGCATCATGGGAACACGGGAAGGATGAGGGAGGTCAGAGGAAAGTGAGGAGAATATTAAGAGGCTAGAGCGGAGAAGTGAAAAAAGGGAAGGGGCACCGGGAAATACCGAAAGGGATTTCCATCTTCCTGCCATAAGTTTGCAGGTTGCCTAGACAGAGTAGAAGTTGTTAGTCCTCCAGTCTGAATGTGGCCTCATCGTGGAAGAGAAACAGGCCTTGGAACGACCTGTCGGACCGGGAATGGGGACAGCAATTGAAATGCTTGGCCTCTGGGAAATTCTGCTTTCTGTTGTTGGAGCTGAGGTACTCGACGAAGAATTAATACATGTGAAGAATGGTCTCTGCCAGAAACATCGACTGTTCATTCAATTCCACAGGTGCGCCTGACCTGGGGCCAGTCTCTCTCGGGAGTAGCCTTGGCAGGAATAGTTGGTCTCCGCCTCAGCCAAGGAAATTCCGTATATGATACGGAGGCGCGCCTGTAAAACGCCATGCAGAGGTTTCAATATCTGACAGGTCGGAGTATGCCAATTATGAGTGGCTACAGGTTTTCTCAGCGGATCGGGCTGTCCCTGATCGGACTACATACCTCAGCCGGAGTCCAGGGTTTTAAAATAGGGACATCGTCCACCATTATCCGGCGGAATACAGAGGTCCATCACCTTGTGAGGCGATCGGGCAACACCTCTCCCCTCTCTGGTGGAAACTCGAACCTCGATGAACGGAGAGTCCGTCCCCGCCCCAGGCTCCGAAAGAATCGGGCACAGCGGCAGTACTCCGGTCCTGGAGAGCATCCGGTGCTGCCGCAGACGGGGCTGGCAGCCCGTTCTGTGGTCTTTGTTTCAATCCCACTGCCACCTCAATACCCTCCCTGTCTTCATGGGGCCTCATGGGGCGGCGGAAGCGCCAGCGGAGCCGACAGGCCTCCCATTGGAGCTTTCGGAGTGACGCTAGAATCTGCCATCGGACTGTTACTTTCCCTATTTCTGGCGTTTCCCTTAGGGAGCTAGCGCCGCTTTCCCATCTCTTCCCATTTAGTAACATATGTAATTAAGATCCCAGCGAGAATCCTCACCCCCAGACTCAACGCAGTGTCTCCCTTTCAGTTTTCCATTTTTACCAAATCGAAAGAATCTCCATAGGGCCAGTCTGCTTGATACAGCCATGTAAATCACTGGTAAAGGTAACAGAGTGACTGTTGTTCCTTGGTTCCAACTAAACCTTATAGGCAGACAAACCCGGAGGAATTAACGTGTCGCGCAATAATTCTTCTGTGTTCTTGTATTTTGCAATTTTCCTCTCCGTGTCCTTATTCACTGAGGCCTTCGCGTTCGGATCGGCCGGGCGTCGTTCATGGGGGTGTCCTTTCTTCTCTCCTAATTTGCTTGACCAAGACCTACTGGCCTGGTTTCCCATTTTAATATGTATTTCTATCTTCATTTATTCGAGTTATTAGTATTCTACGTTCTGTTTCCTATGCTAACCGTGCTTCGTAATCAACTGATTAACATATACGAATACCAGGTTCCCCTTAAATTTAACAGAAATATTTCGTCCATTAGGTCTGATCTCCTCTCCCAGTTTCGTTCTTGTTCTTACCAGATCTCAGGAACTGGGCACCGGCCGGTCAGGGACTACCTTACTCACGCATCGCCCTGGTCCTGATCTTGATTCCCGTCTCTCAGGGAAGTCTCACAGGTAGGGATGAGATTCCTGTCCGAGGGGCCAATTACTCTGTCGGGGCTCAGCTGGATCCCGTACACAGGGATCCCATCCCCGCCGCCAGATTGTCAGGGATTTTCCTTTCCACACAAGACTGGGACCCGGGTTTTCGTTAGGAGACTCTTTATTGACGTGACATGGAGAGCAGCCCTCCGGAGAGCAACGCCCTCACTTACAATCCTTATGGTTGATTCTAACGGGTATGGTTTCTTCAACATTTCCATATTTCAGATTGTTCTGAGCAAGCTGGAGCAAAAAAAAAACTGAAGTCACGTGGCCTCTTGGTGTACAGCTGAAGGACAGAGGGCAGAATGACGTAGTGTTTTGTCGACGCTAGAGGGCGCCATCAGGATTTTATTGTAATCCAGGCATTACGCAAAACAGACGCATGATGCTATAGTCCCGCAAAAGTATTTATCCAGCCCACCCGACCAAAATTCTCCACACAAGCGAAAAAACCTTCCTCATGACCCCGGTGCAACCACAATACCTCTATCACACACAACAGACAAACCAATATATTGTACTCTAAACAGGTTAATGGAATACAAAGTGCGTGTAGGAAAGCACCGCACTGGGAAACAGTAAACATTTAGCAAACAGCTCGCTGTCCAAGTGACGAGACCTCAGTGGTGGCGGGATATTCATTAGTCTCGCAACCCGAGGGAAGAAGTTATTACCCGGCATTCCTAGTGCTGATATGCATGCACCTTCATCCTGACCGCCGTGTGTCAAAGAGATCATGGGATGGGTGGTAGGGATTCTCGACAATGCTTTGGCCCCTTCGTCTGCAACGCTCCCGGAAAGTGTCACAAACAGGACCGAGTGAGACCCCGATCTTCCTCTCGGTGGTTTTTACTCTCCCCTTTATTGTCCCGTGGTTCGATGCCTTGCAGCTTCCGTACCATACAAAGATGGCGCCGGACATGACACTCTCCATGGTGCTCCAGTAGACGCTGCTGTGGCTTCCTGACTAGTGCGGAGGTGTTGTGGGTCCAGGTTAGATCGTTTGTTATGTGCACACCAAAGAACTTCGTCCTCTTCACCCTCTCCAGAGCAGAACTATTGATGATCAATGGAGAGTGGTCGATCTCTGCCTTCTTGGTTCCCCATCATCGCTTCACTTTCTCTTCTCCACGCTGACACTGGTGCTGCTGTTCTCGCACCATTTAACAATCCTCTCAACCTCCTCTCCGTGTGCTGAATCACCATTGTTGCTGATGGTACCGACCACTGTAATATCATCACAGAACCTGATGATGTTGTTTGAGCTGAATCTGGCAGTGCAGACGTCAGACAGCAGTTTGCATAGTGGCGGACTGAGTACACCGTTTGGATAGCGGAGGATGAGAAGTGACGTGATAGAAGTGTACACGATATTGAGAGGTACTGATCGTGTGGATAGTCAGAGGCTTTTTCTCCCAGGGCTAAAATAGCTAGCACTAGCGGGCATAGTTTTGACGTGCTTGGAGATGTCAGCGGTATGTTTCTTTACACAGAGAGTGGTGAGTGTGTGGAAGGGGCTGCCGGCTGCGGTGGTGTAAGTGGAAACGATAGGATCTTTTAACTCCAGAATGGTTACAGGGAGCTTAGAAATATAGAGGGCTATGGGTAAAGCCTATGTAATTCTAAGGTAGGAACGTGTTCGGCACAGCCTTGTGGGCCGAAGGGCCTGTATTTTGCTGTCGGTTTTGTGTGTTTCTATGTTTCTACAACCCTGGGGGGGAGTGTTGGGGTGGAACGGTGACCTCTGTTACATGGGACGTATTGCCCCTTTGCACCTGCCTGGATAAATTGTCCGGCTCTGCGGGTTTGCGTGGGTTTCCCCTGGGTAGCGTCCTCCCCACCTCGGCTCCGGCCAGACTGAGTGTCTGTTCCTCTGGAAGAGAGGAGGCTTCTCCTCAGCGGCACGACATTCAATTGGTTAAATTGTGCACAGGAAGCATTCAGCCTGTGAGGAATGGAGGCGTAGCACTTTTTGTCGTGTGAGGCCACTTGTAATCCGTTCTGGTGTGTGTACTTGCCACATGCTCCTCGTGTCCCACGTGTCATAAAGGTGTCTGTGCATTTTCTGTGCGGACTTCCGCATCTCCCCCCCCCCCACCCACCCCGTTGCACGCTATCCGCTCCCTTGCTTTCTGCGGGTTTGTGACGTGGGATCATGAATGGATCAGGACAGACAGATTTGAGGAGAACAGAACTAGCAGGAACAGAGAAACAAAACATGCCGACAATTTACCTGAGTAGAGGAGACAGGAACAAATAGAGTAGTTGTTGGAAATATCGAAGGGTTGCAGGAATTTGAAAATCACGGACGTACCGATGATTCTAAAAAGAGACACTGGTCGGATTTAATCATTGCTTGCCGGGGATTACAGCCTCAGTGATACACTCCCACCGGCTCTCCACTCTGCCTGGGGGCACCGAAACAACCCCACACAAACAGCAAGAGCACCTCAGGCTGCTGTTCCCGATGGAACTCGGCGTTTAACACCATCATCCGCTCAGTACGAATCAACAAGCTTCAAATGGCTCCGCTTTTCTCTCCGCAACCGGATCCGCAGTTCCCTCGGCGGGAGGTCACACTCAATGCAGATCAGTAAAAACTACTTCTTGCTCGCTGAGAGTTAACTCAGGCACACATGAAGGATGTGTGCTCACTCGACTGTTGTACAATCTGTCATGTTTGTATATCTAAACTTAGCTACAAGATCTGTGATATATTCGCATGTTCTGAAGAAAGTTTTATTGTTAGAATCTCAGCTGACGGCGGAAATTGCAAAATCTTGCGAAATTTCACGGACGTACATGTATGTGTAAGTCACGTGAGCCCCTTCCCCGCTCCCATTTTACCGCAGATCTGCCTTGTTTCCGAGGCTCCGCCCCCAGCTCTGATGACATAAATTACAGTCCTGACTTTCCTTCAGTTCTGTGTTGAAGCGGGTCGGCGGCGGCGGCGGATTGTCTGTAGGATCCGGATTAGGAGACGACCATTACCCCCAGAGTCGGGAATCCGGGGAAGGGCTGACTGTCCAGGCGTGAAAACAAGTTCTCATCGGTGAGTACTGAGGCTGGTCCCGAGTGTGGACGTCTGATGTAAGGCAATGTACCCAGTTAACTTCCCCGATCTGGCGGCCTCTCTACGCTTGCTGGACAGAACCTGCCGGGGTCGGTCTGTGTTGTGGGACCTTCACAACATACCGACTGAGATGAGCCGCCGCTCAGTCCCTCTTGCCCTGGTCCTAGGAGCGTGATGGGGTGGTGATACCGAGACTGCACTCATCCATTGAGGTTTATCCCGGGAACTTTACCTTCGTCACCCAGTCCCGCATCGGGTCCAAACTTCACCTGGATCGATAGCCGGTGTCTACAATTGTTTTACATTATTCCAGGGCACGGGAAGCGGCCCTTCCCCCTGTTGTGTTCTTGCAGACAGAGAAGGTTAAACCGAGTAATCGCACCTTCGGGACACTGCTCCATCAGTCTGAGTAGATACATCTTTCGCCCGTTCAGACAAGGCAGAGAGATCCAGATCTCTCACGGCCTCTCGTTTTGGGTGGCCATCGTTGTGTTTATTTTTGTTGAATCCATGCCACTGTTCCGACTTGCTGAAGCGCAGCCAATGTTTCCGGTTTTATAACCCCAATAAATGCAAGAAATAAGCCTTTTCCTGTGATCTGGGTTTCTCAAACTTGTACAGCACATTACAACAGCACATTGAGGTGATAACATATTGTTACAAATCCTTATGGTTACAGAGAGAGGGCAGTGAACATCGAGTTAGACTGGGAGATCAAGAGTCCAACTTATCACCGGGGAACATTCAATGTGCTTACAACAGCAGCCTGGACGGTTTCCTGGAGCCTGGTGCTGTGTGTTTTCAATGTTTTTTTTTTAAATCTTCGATCCGGCTGAGAAGAGAGAATAGCGAGGGTTTTGAGGATCTTTGATGCTGCCTGCTTTACTGATGCAATGGGAAGTGCAGTCACAGTCCAGGGAGGGGAGTCTGGTTTCTGTCATGTCCTCAGCTGTGCCCACATTTCCCTGCAGTTCCTTGCAGTCAAGGGTAGAGCGGTAGACTTATGAAGGCGTTATGTATCCGGATGGGATACTTTCTATGGCGCTTTGATAAGGTTTGGGGAGGGGCAATGTGCCTAAGCCAAAGTCATTGTTGTTTGATCTAGGCTTGTCATTTTAGAATCTTTTTCTAACGTTTTATTCAGTCCCCGTGTATTGCTGAATGACCACCAGTGACTGTCCTTGATCCCTCACCCACATGGTTCCATCTCCTCATTCACTCACATCTCGTGCAACCTCTCTCCAGCCCCAGTGTACCCACCTCAATGATGTACAGTATATCAGTAAAGTTTCCTGTAACATTTGACATCATTGTGAAGTATTATCCTGCACTGAGTTTTCCCAGGAATTGTTTATTTTTGTTAGTAGAACTACCAGAGGTTTAGTTGAATGCAACACCTGGTGAGGTAAGAGTTACAAGCTACGAGCCCAGGGTGTGGCAGGAAAGATTCCAGCATGTATAGAGCAGTAGTTGGTGATGGAATGTATACCTGCTTGTATACATTTTTTTTATAACAATTTACTTGATTGTATCTGCGGAAATTTTGTAAAATGAATGGGAACTTCGATGAGACATAAAGTATGCTGCAGAGTTTGACAGGGACGTGGACTAAATAGTTCCTGTTTTGTGAGGGTCTGAAACCAAGCACCGCCAGCTGAAGACAGCCGAGATGTTTTTCTCTCTCCCTCTCCGGGTCTAGTGTGTCATGGTAATCACCGTCCTCAATATTCAGCAGAAGGAGAGTCTTTCATTTAATATTGTAATCCTGCAGTGTAGTGATACACAAATGAGTGAGATGTTACAGGTGAGAGGCAGGATTGATGCGCCGAGATCACAGTCTGATCTGGGTTGGTCACAGTGAATGCAAGATGCCAATGAAATTAAATAACCGCGGATAAAATCCAATGCATTGTTATTTTTTTTTAAAAAACTGTACTGTATATAAGCATGTCTCCCCTGTTTTATGTAACACCACAAGTCAAGATCACAACATATTCCTCATAGAAAAACTTGCAGGGGCAGATATCTGTCTGGTAAACCTTCCTCTGGTTTCCCACCTACCCACTCACATCTGACAGAAGGGAAACAACACTGCAGACGGTGATCCACAACAGATCTCACCAACCGACTATATAATGGAACCATCAACTCCTTACACCGCCTCCCCCCACGACCACCCCCCGCCCGGCTGTAATCTCCAGTGTGGGTGTTTCCATACTTTTGTCCACCAACCGAAATGCCGTTTAGGATGGACAGATAGTATCAATCCCGCCAGTGAAGGAATAAACAAAGCGAATCCTCAGTTCCCTCGGTCGGGGATCGGTAAAGCCCCGAGTATGGACGGATCGGTCTTCCTGTTACTGCAAGCAGTAGCCCGCGGACAGTTCCGAGGTGCGGGGAACTCGCAGCTCCCGAGTCTTTGCTGATGATTCGGAGCCGGGTTGAAAGTGCGGCGTTTCCGATAACACTGTCAACTGCCCCGGTTTCCCGCGGGAAATACACAGGAAGTCGATGCATTCAATTAGACGAAAGGAATTATTAATTCACTTAAAAGCGATTCGCTACAGTTCTAATGTCGATCAACGTTATCAATTCCATTCGTGTTCATAAAAGTGGCTGACTGCCTTTGTGATGTTTATATATCAGTATATACTGCTTCTTACCGTGTACCGCGGCTCCAGGTTCTGTTACCACCCTGTCCCAGTGAGGCTGTGTTACGGGTTCTGTAAGTAATGAACACACGCTGGTTAATGCTCAGTCAGCTCCTGGTGATAATCATTAACTAAACTCACAGCATTATCAGTGGGTCACTCCGTGACCTGTTCCTTAGCACAGGGTACGTTCTGTCTCCAAACAAACATCACCATGGAGATGAAATGTGATCTCAGTGATTTTGAGAGTGGAATGTTTGTCGGTGCCAGACGGTACAGTTTGAATATCGCAGGAACTGCTGAACTCCTGGGATTGTCCCGTTCAACAGTCTCAGTTTGCGGAGAATGATGCTGTGAAAAAAATCAGGTAGCGACAATTCTGAGAGAGAAAAATCGCCTTGGTAATGAGAGAGATCGGTGGGTAAAGGCGGACTGATTCAATCTGCCAGGAAGACAGTAACTCAAATAATCACGAACTACTGCACTGTGCAGAGAGGCATCACTGGACGCGAAACATGTCGAACATTGGACTGAATGAGCAACGGCAGTAGAAGACCATGGATATACAATCAGTGGCCGTATTATTAGGTACCGGAGGAGCATAACAGTGCACATCGATATTTGTTATCAGCAATGAGATTTAACTCATAAAGTTTAATTTTTAATATCACTGACACATACTTGTTGTCTTTGCTAAAATAGCACACTCACTCCTGCAAAAAAATCAGACGGATCCGCAAAGCCACTCAATGTTAAAGACAGTATTGAAATGGTAGAAATGTCATAAGGGGACATGGAATGGACCCAAATGCAGGACGCAGGCACTGAAGTACTAGGGGCAGGACAGGGACAACTAAAGGATAGAACAAGTTGGGGTGACCGTGGCGTGAGGAACGTGGCATTCAAAGGTGATCCTGGGGTTCAGAGATAGCTCAGGCAAGGCAGGAGGATCCTGAGGATTCTGGTAAGGCAGGATCTTGGGGTTCATGGCAAGGCAGGATCTTGGGGTTCATGGCAAGGCAGGATCTTGGGGTTCATGGCAAGGCAGGATCTTGGGGTTCATGGCAAGGCAGGATCTTGGGGTTCATGGCAAGGCAGGATCTTGGGGTTCATGGCAAGGCAGGATCTTGGGGTTCATGGCAAGGCAGGATCTTGGGGTTCATGGCAAGGCAGGATCTTGGGGTTCATGGCAAGGCAGGATCTTGGGGTTCATGGCAAGGCAGGATCTTGGGGTTCATGGCAAGGCAGGATCTTGGGGTTCATGGCAAGGCAGGATCTTGGGGTTCATGGCAAGGCAGGATCTTGGGGTTCATGGCAAGGCAGGATCTTGGGGTTCATGGCAAGGCAGGATCTTGGGGTTCATGGCAAGGCAGGATCTTGGGGTTCATGGCAAGGCAGGATCTTGGGGTTCATGGCAAGGCAGGATCTTGGGGTTCATGGCAAGGCAGGATCTTGGGGTTCATGGCAAGGCAGAGTCCTCCGCCAGGTAACGGCAATCTGACCTGACCTACCCGACGGAGGCGAGGGGTAAGTAAGGGGCAGAGACCTTTGGACGGGCCGGATGACTCATTGGCACTGCCGCCTCCCAGGCGTGAACACAGAGGCCTGGGCAAGACGCGGTAAACTGGGCAGGTGCGGGGTACCACCCGTCGGGACCGAGGGGTAGGAAAGTGGCAGAGCCCTCCGCCAGGTAACGGCAATCTGGCCTGACCTACCCGACGGAGGCGAGGGATAGGAAGGGGACTAAGTCCAGGGTGACTCCGAAACTGACTCACAGAACTAGTTGATTAGCGATGGGTACACCAAGCCGGGGCGAACAGGAACGAAGACCAGGCGAACAGCACCAGCAGGACAAACATGACGCACGGGTCTGCACAGGGAAAACAGGGCGACCAGCGCAACACAGGACGAGGAGGTCAAAACGGGATGGACAGTCGGACAGCGCGAGCAAGGCAAACCGAACGGAACCGCGGGACGAGCACCTACCAGGGAAGCAGAACAAATCAGATTCAGATCAGGACGACCCCCAACTAGACTCAGTCTCAGAGCCCCTTATATCCACCTACCAGCCGATGGGCAACAGGTGCGCCTCCTTGAGTCCAAACAAGCCAGAATGATCCACAGGTGTGACTAATTAGCTCAAGGGTGAAAGGAGGGACGGCTACAAGACCCGGAGTCAGGAGTCCGCGGACCAGATCAAGACCCGGAGTCAGGAGTCCGCGGACCAGATCAAGACCCGGAATAGGGGCTCCGGACCGGACCATAACAAGAAACACTAGAAAACCTGCCGTCACAAGTGGGCGTATTAACTCATCGTAACGTTGCCCACCCACTACAGTCTCTGTGTTTACTCTGTGCTGAGCTCCTGATTCTGTTACCAGCGAATCCGAGCACCGGAGTTCCGTGGGACCAAACAGTAAGTGAACACAATCAGAGTAATGTTCAGTTGACAACACACACATAAGCCTGCACGTCACACTCATCAGCACGTAACTCCACACCCTGCTCCACAGCGCAAGAACTAAACGACACAAAAACTCCTTCGAGCCAATGGTTCTGATGTGCTGTTCGATCCAGGCTTAATTTTGCACCTCAGTAGACGGTGACAAAGATTACATACAGTATCTCACGACAAATCGATCTGCTCCAGGGAGCAACCGCGACCCGCATCCTGGTTCAGATCGGGTGGTGTCATCGCATGAAATTATTCTTTACTTTGGGACCAATTTACTTCAGTGACAGCTGAGGGCAGAAATCGCTGTGGGCTTGTAGGAAAGACGCAGTCAGGATGGGACTTCTGAACTCTGGTGAAAAGTTATGATTTTGAAATAATCTTTTCTTTTGAACACTGGACATTCCCTTTCGCCAGATTTAACTGTGCCCCGGCAACCTGGAACAGCACTGATCTCAGAGACAACTTCATACTGCAATCTTAAATATTTGTCCACAATTGGACCATTACACTGAAGGGCAACAACTATGTGGAGATTGCAAACTGGAGATAACCACGTCCAAAAGAATACAACATATTTCACCATCAGATTAGTGCTCACTTACTGGAAATAAATAACCTTATCAATCAGATGACTTTCCTGACTAAACGGTCTATTTAAGTTACTCCCGTCGGTGTGTTACCCCGCTATCTCCTTTACTTTACAAATACCTTAGCTGTTTAAAGAAGAAGAAGTACTGGCACTATTAAGGAATATAAAAGTGGATAAGTCTCCGGGACCTGACAGGATATCTGCTAGGACCTTGAGGGAAGTTAGCGTAGAAATAGCAGGGGCTCTGACAGAAATATTTCAAATGTCATTAGAAAAGGGGGTTGTGCCGGAGGATTGGCGTATTGCTCATGTGGTTTCATTGTTTAAAAAGAGTTCTAAGGGTAAACCGAGCAATTATAGGCCAGTCAGTTTGACGTCAGTGGTGGGTAAATTAATGGAAAGTATTCTTAGAGATGGTATATATAATTATCTAGATAGAACAGTTAACATGGATTTGTGCGAAGAAGGTCATGTTTGACAGATCTTATTGAATTTTTGAAGAGGTTACCAGGAATGTTGACGAAGGTAAAGCAATGGATGTTGTCTATATGGAGTTCAGTAAGGCCTTTGCCAAGGTTCCACACGGTTGGTTAGTTAGGAAGGTTCAACTGTTAGGTATTAATATTGAAGTAGTAAAATTGATTCGACAGTGGCTGGATGGGAGATGCCAGAGAGTAGTGGTGGATAACTGTTTGTCACGTTGGAAGCCGGTGACTAGTGGTGCGCCTCAGGGATCTGTACTGGGACCAGTGTTGTTTGTCATATACATTAATGTTCTGGATGATGGGGTGGTAAATTGGAATAATAAGTATGCTGATGATACTAAGATAGGTGTCGTTGTGGATAATGAAGCAGGTTTTCAAAGCTTACAGAGAGATTTAGGCCATTTAGAAGAGTAGACTGAAAGATGGCAGATGGAGTTTAATGCTGATAAGTGTGAGGGGCTACATTTTGGTAGAACTATTCATAATAAGACAATCATGTTAAATGGTAGGGCATTGAGGAATGCAGTAGAACAGAGTGATCTGGGAATAATGGTACATAGTTCCCTGAAGGTGGAATCTCGTGGATAGGGTGGTGAAGAAAGCTTTTGGTATGCTGGCTTTTATAAATAAGGACATTGAGTATACGACTTGGGGTGTAATGTTAAAATTGTACAAGGCATTGCTGAGGCCAAATTTGGAGTATTGCGTACAGTTCTGGTCGCCGATTTATAGGAAAGAGGTCAACAAAATAGAGAGAGTACAGAGAAGATTTACTAGAATGTTACCTGGGTTTCAGCACCTAAGTAACAGAGAAAGGTTGAACAAGTTAGATCTTTATTCTTTGGAGCGTAGAAGGTTGAGGGGGGACTTGATAGAGGTATTTAAAATTATGAGGGGGATAGATAGAGTTGACGGGGATAGGCTTTTTTCCATTGAGAGTAGGGGAGATTCAAACAACAGGACATGAGTTGAGAGACAGAGAGTAAAAGTTTAGGGGTAACACGAAGGGGAACTTCTTTACTCGGAGAGTAGTAGCTGTGTGGAACAAGGTTCCAGTAGAAGTGGTAGAGGTAGGTTCGATATTGTTATTTTTAAAAAATTGGATAGGTATATGGAGAGGAAAGGAATGGAGGGTTCTGGGCTGAGAGCAGGTCGGTGGGACTACGTGAGAGTAAGCATTCGACACGGACTAGAAGGGCTGAGATGGCCTGTTTCCGTGCTGTAATTGTTATATGGTTATTTGTGAGGTGATGGACATTCAAATGAAGTAGAACTTGTACAATGAATGGCAAGGCGCTGACAAGTCAGTTCACTGAAAGGCAGGATGGTGAAAAAACTCGTTTAGCATGCTAGCCTTCATCAGTTATGGTGTACAGTTCAGGAGCGGCGAATTATTTGCAGTTACATAATTTGTTGTTGAGACCACTTTTGGAATATTATCTACAATTTTGGTTACCCTGTTATAGGAAAGACACTGCCAAGTTGGAGAGGGTGCAGAAGAGATTTAGGAGGATGTTTCTTTGGACTACAGGGCATGGATTACACAGAGGTTAGCCATGCTGGACCTTTATTCCTTGGAGAATGAGAGGTGACCTCAGAAGTCTAAAATCATAAGGGGTATTGATAAGGTGGATTGTCATTATTGGAGAGTTGGAGAGTCCAAAATGAGAGGTCACAGATAGAAGAGAGGAGGGAAAAAAATTGAAAAGAGATCAATGGGTTAACTTCAGTACACAGAGGATTGTGAATACCTGGAAGAAGCTACCAGAGGAAGTGGTTGAAGTGGGTTCCACTGCCACATTTAACAGGCATTTGGACGGGTACATGGAAGGGAGAGGCTTGGAGAGTTATGGGCCAAACTAGACAACTGGGACTATCAGGGAGGATGCTGTGGTTGGTATGGACCAGTTGAGCCGAAGCGCCTGTTTAGATCGCATTACTCTAGGATTCCATAATTCTAAAGTGACACAAGTCGCATCCCTGTGCAAATAGTTTTACTTGTACACATCGTTCTGCTATCAGTCACTGGTGTCTTTCCACGGCTCCTGGCATCCAAGGTTTTACTCATACACATTGTGGATCATGCTATCTATCTGCCTTGTTCTGCTATCAGTTACTTGTGCTTTCTCTGGGCTCCTGGATTACAAGGTTCACTGCTCTTCATGAAGCGTAAATTCCTGCCATAGGTGATGCTGGTGCCGTTTTCCTTCAATAGATATGGGCCTGCGATGGCTTCGCTGTCTTGTCACAATTGCTTACTACTGAATGTCTGGGTGGAATCAGCCTTGCCATTGGGACTAGTTATGCCTTAGTTGTAGCCTTTCATAAAGTGGTTTGACCAATGGATGGCAGGGTGGGTGGGCCACTGCTAATTTAACTTTGAATACACTTCTCTGGTTAAAATAGAAGCAAAAAGCCAAGGTCCTTGAGTATACTTCTCTTTGTTTCTCCTATTGTAGGCATACATAGACCAGGTTGAAATGCCCTGAAAATCAGATGCTTTCAGTAGCTGTACTAACACGTTACCTTCCCTGCACTGCCATATATTCAGTTACTAATCAATGGTCAATAATAGATCATCTTCCATAGTATCAATAACCTGTGAACTTAAACTGAATGTTGACCGAGATGGGGCCTTCCTCTTTAGAGCAAAGGGGGAGGAGATGTGATTTGATAGAGGCGTATAAGTTGATAAGATGCATAGATAGAGTGGACAGCCAGCAACATTTTCCCAGAGCAGAAATGACTAATAAGATGGGGCATAATGTTAAGGTGATTAGAGAAAAGTTTAGGGGATTGTCAGAAGTAGTAATTTTTAAAAGAAAATGGTGGGTGTATGGAATGCACAGCCTGGGTGGTGATAAGGGTCGATGCATTACTGAGATTTAAGAGGCTTCCAGATAGACACATGGATGAAATAAAAAAATGGAGAGCTATTTGAGAGAGTAGGGGTACATTGATCTTGGAGCAGATTAAAAGGTTGGTGCAACATCATGGGCCAAAATGCCTGCATTGTGCTATATTGCTCTATGTCTGGCCCAGCTCAGTTTAAGCCCCGAGAGGAGTGATGAAAGCTGTGAAGCGAGGTGGAATAAAGCCTTTGGAATAATATATCTTTAATGCACCGAAAGAAACTATACGATTTTCAGTTTAATGACAGATGGTATCCTATAGGTAGATTTGTTTTTCTGCTGGGATGGAATGCTTCAGGTCAATTAAACTTTCTGTAGGGGCTTGCCTATTCCTTACCTCACCACCATTTTGAGGTTAATATTACAAAGCATTAGTGAACCTCATTACAGTTTAAACTTCTCATTCTTCTCAAGCATCATGTAAATGTAAAGTTTTCTTTGAATTAATCCATATTTTTTCTCTATTTCAGGTGAAAGATGAGAAGACATCAGCAATTCTATGTGAAAGTAGTGCTGGGTGTTTTGATTACTCTGGGATTGTTCTTCATGTTCTGGAATAATGACAAACGTCGAGAGACTGATGTTGTTGGAGAAACTGTTCATCGCAAAGATCTGCCCAAGGTTGTTACTGCTGATGCAACTAAATCAGTGCTCAAGTCAAAGTGCCACGCGAACAGGACATTATTGCACCTGTCCTCATTTCATCAAGAGAAAGAGCACATAAAAAACTTCTTGATGTATAAACACTGTCGAGAATTTGACATGATTCAAAATGTCCCAGACAAATGTGGTGGTCGAGAAGGATCTCAGAATGTCTTCCTGCTCCTGGTGATCAAATCTCACCCTTTCCACCAGGATCGGCGGGAAATGGTAAGGAAGACCTGGGGCAGAGAACGCGAATTCAATGGGGTCCTAATTAAGAGAGTCTTTATCTCTGGTGTCTCTCCTGACCAAAAAGAAAGTAGGAAATTGAATCAGCTGTTAGCCATGGAAAACAGAGAACACAGAGATGTCCTACAATGGGATTTCTTGGATACCTTTTTCAACCTCACCCTCAAACAATACAAGTTGCTGCAGTGGGTCAGTGAATTTTGCCCCAGTGCTAAGTTCATCTTCAATGGAGATGATGATGTTTTTGCCAACACCGATAACATGGTTGATTACTTGCTAGGCATGAAGGTTCACCAACACCTGTTTGTGGGCCATCTCATTTATGGGGATGGGCCCATTCGCCAGACGTGGAGCAAGTATTATGTGCCAGAAATAGTGACCACCATCAAGTCGTACCCACCATACGTTAGTGGAGCGGGCATACTTATGTCTGTGTATACAGCTCACATCATTTACCACATAGCCCAAGACCTTGAACTATTCCCCATTGATGATGTATTTTTGGGGATGTGTCTGGCCAAGGCTGGACTAGCCCCACGCTCCCATAGCGGATTCAGGACAGCTGGACTCAGGGTTCCTTCAACCCAAGATGACTCTTTCAATCCTTGCTATTACCGTGAGTTGCTGCTAGTGCACCGTTTTCGGCCTTTCGAAATGCTATTGATGTGGGGTGCGGTGCATAATGCTAATCTGAAGTGTGCTCGTGCTCCCCAGAAGTCTGCACCCACGAAAAGGACCACATGAGTCATGAGAGAATGTAGCAACTGTTGGAATGTAATGCAGTTTGTAAACATGTGTTAATCAGTTGTTTATGAAATGTAAGAAGGTTAATTCCTAAATTATATTGGAGGATACATTAATTCATAGGGTTGGTGCCTTCCTACATTCCACAAATGTTTGAAAAGCTGTCAGGTGTCATCACTCAGCCTAATTCTTACTGCACCCATAATGACATTACAATATTGACAGGAGCATCACAATTTAAGTCAATTGTAAAGTTATTCCAAGTGAGCAGTCCGTGTTGCATTGCGTGCAGATGGGTTCAGCATGTTCACTTGGGGCATTTGTATAATAAGCCACCAATAAAATTTTTAGTAACAGTTATATCTGTGTATTTTTTCTTGCCGTTTCTTACATGTCCCTTGCAAAATATGAAAGAGACAAATGTGTTTCTTGAACTGGAACTGTGAGGACAACAAAGAATCTAGATCTAAAATTGTCTCAGGGTTGGAGGAATAGAGAAACTTATGGTCATCAATTCTGTACTCAAATGTCAGCCTGCATTGTGTCTGTGTAACTACATATCAAATAGAAACACACACGCAGGAGATGGCTTTAACTGGAGTATTCACATTGCAGAGAGGGAAAGAGATCAATGAACATGTGGGGACAACAGATCAGTATGCATACATAGACGGCAGTCCATACGTAGTGCGAAGGGGAGTGGCATCAGATTTGGCAGGTGTCTTGTCTAAGACAATGTACTCGGTTGCCAGTGTCATGTTGCTGTCATTGACACGGTCATCACTGAGAGGTACCTCCGGTAGCTTTGACTAGTGGCCAACCTGGACATCGGAGATCTGGAGAGGAGGGAACTTCAATAAGGCTCATTGTCCGAGGGGCAGCTCACGGCAGTGCAATAGAGCAATCGGTGACCAATCAACTAGTGGCCAATCGGCATTTGGGATTGATTAGTAAGAGTAAATTAATGGAAGGTTGGACAAACCCAGTGGCCGTCTTCTGAGTAGAAACATAGAAAACCTACAGCACAATATGGGCCCCTCTGCCCACAGAGCTGTGCCGAACATGTCCCTACCTTAGACCTACCTAGGCTTTACCCATAGCCCTCTTTTACTAAGCTCCATGTAACCATCCAGGAGTCTCTTTAAAGACCGTATCGTTTCCGCCTCCACCACCGCCGCCGGCAGCCCATTCCACGCACTCGCCTCTCTCTGTGTAAAAAAAAACCCTGACATCTCCTCTGTACTTAATTCCAAGCACCTTAAACTATGCCCTCTCATGCCAGCCATTTCAGCCCTGGGGAAAGCCTCTGACTGTCCACACGATTAATGCCTCTCATTATCTTGTACACCTCTATCAGGCGACCTCTCATCCTCCATCACTCCAAGGAGAAGAAGGCCGAGTTCCCTCAACCTATTCTCATAAGGCATGCTCCCCAATTCAGACAACATCCTTGTAAATCTCCTCTGCACCCTTTCTATGGTTTCCATGTCCTTTCTGTAGTGAGGCAATTATAACTGAGCACAGTACTCCAAGTGGGATCCGACCAGGGTCTTATATAGCTGCAACATTGCCTCTCAGCTCTTAAACTCAATCCCACAATTGGAGAAGGCCAATGCACTATATGCCATCTTAACCACAGAGTCAACCTGTGTAGCAGCTTTGTGTGTTCTGTGGACTCGGACCCCAAGATCCCTCTGACCCTCCGCACTGCCAAAAGTTTTGTCTTTAATGCCATAATCTGCCATTATAGTGTAGGGACTGCGGTCTGCAGTCAGGTACTCAGGATCACTCAGCATAATGTTGCACGAACATTATTAGCAAAACACTCCGACACAAGACGGGTTTCATTTTGTTACATGCCAGTTTGGTACTACAAGTAAACTGCATTTCCACATTGGTGGAGAAGTGTGCTGACACCCCTCGCTATCTGTAAAAACTGTGACGAGATGCTAAGGTGTATTCAATATGGACTGTGCCTTTAAAAAGAGAGAGAGTTGGTGTACAGCGATTCAGAGAGAGAGAGAGAGAGAGGGCACCGAGCAGCTCGTGAGTCGCCATGGTTACGGAAGGGCGGGGCTATATAATGGACAGCTGGCGCTCAGCATGTTTGGGATATAGACAAGGTCAGCTGGCTTTTCAGACAGACACACAGACACACGGAAGACACAAACAGAAATACAGAAGAAATAGACACTGGATGAACTTTCAGTGCCCACGAAAGGGTGGGTTTTGATCGCAGTGTGGGAAAGGGGTGACCAGTGGAATGTTATCGGTGTGTTTAACCTTTGATAGCTTTACTGCGTGAAGGCGGTACTCCTTTGTGTGATCACAAAACTTTAACAGGACTTCGGAAGGCAACGGAAAGATCGACGACATCAGCTTACTTGGAAAACAAATCACCCCTCTCTCTCTCTCCTCATTTCTACTCAACTTAATATCACGAACTGAACTGACGCCATTCCTATACCATCGTAAGACTGTATCATTTACCACCTAAGCTGAAGAAGTTTGGGGTTTTATATTTACACACTTACATTTGCATAAACTCTGCTAACCTGTTTGATTTATTTGGTTTTATATTACGAGATTACGTGGATACTGATCAGTAGTGTTTTGTTTGTAACAATACCAGACTCCAGGTGTGTTCCATTTATGCTGATTCTTTTAACCCGTTAGGGGGTACGTAACAAAACCGTTCCAACCCCTACATCACACCGCATTTTTGTAAACGCCTTCCACCCCTACAGCATAAGGCATCTCTGCAAAACCTCCATCATCCACCTCTGTGCATACAGACGACAGCAGACCCGAGAAAGATACCGTCGTGTCAGATTGCATGGCTCATAAAACACTGTTGGCCAGATGAAACTACAGTCTGATCAAGGACTGGGGAAGCAGACAAACCAGTTCTCTCTGTTTCCCCCCATTTTGTGGACTACGAACTGATTCTTGCATTGGAATAATTTAATCAGAGGAACTGAATGTGGACACAGGGAGATTCAGGTAATGATCTGCTAAACCTGAGACCGTTCTCAAACAAGTCGCCATTTGTTATGAGAAGGGTGTGGACTCTGAACTGATTCCTGACTCTGGGACAATCTAATCAGAGCAATAAACCTGAGACCATGCTCAGAGGAGCAGCTACTTGTTGTGTGAAATGCCAGACATATCAAAGAAGCAATCTGTAGTCTCGTTAGACTCTGTCTGGGTTGCCTCATTTAACTGGTTTGGACCAGTCAGGGTGTAAAGATACGAATACACAAGGCTGGGGTGGGCAGACACAGGTACAATATGTTGGTTGTAGCTCTGCACAATGATCAGTTACCAGGTGACCCAGGTAGGTCAGGTGACCTTGAGCCAGTGGTTTGGAGATCCAATGGTTCAATTGATGAGGAACAGTATAAGATTCCGGAGCTTCATACATGCAGGGCTGATAACTCTCCAGCGGCCAGAGACCAACCATTGCCGAAAAGTAGGACCACACGGACACGTGGAGATCGGGAACATGAGGATCGGAAGATGATGAGAGGCATTGATCGTGTGGATAGTCAGAGGCTTTTTCCCAGGGCTGAAATGGTTGCCACAAGAGGACACATGTTGAAGGTGCTTGGGAGTCGGTAGAGAGGAGATGTCAGGGTAAGTTTGTTCACTCAGAGAGGGGCGAGTGCATGGAATAGGCTGCCGGCAACAATGGTGGAGGCGGATACGATTGGGTCTTTTTAAGAGACTTTTGGATAGGTACATGGAGGTTAAAAACATAGAGGTCTATAGGTAAGCCGAGTCATTTCCCAAGTAGGGACATGTTCGGCACAAGTTTGTGGGCCGAAGGCCCTGTATTGTGCTGTAGATTTTCTATGTTTTCTATGTTTCTATGGAATGCCTTGCCAGCGTAGACTCTTTTCCCGGGTAATACCTTTTCTCTTCATTGACTGTTCATGGAGTGTCAGGGTTTCCAGTAGGGTGCACACAGGAAGATAGTGTGTAAATCTACGTGCTTTTAGCAGAAATAATAAAAGATACTTGTTGGAAAATACAGATTCTCTGTATCTCACTGATCATTGTTACAAGGGATGATTCTTGTCACAGTGGCGTCCATCATTAACATTGCCCACTAACAGGACGTCACCTCTACAAAGTGTTACAATCGGGAATTAGATACATAAACCTGAAAGCTCAGGTACAGCGATTCAGGAACAGCTTTTTCCCCGCTGCCACCTGTATCTCAGTTTTGTTTTCTCTATATTTATTTCTCCTGTATTTCATTGTACTGCTACCGAAATGTTAACAATTTCACGACGTATGTCTGTGATATTAAATCTGTTCTGATTCTTTAAATGCACCTTTGAAACCTTTGATTCTGATTCAGATGCAGGGGGGATGTGTTAGTTCGAACTTCCATTCGTTGAAAGCCTATCAGAACCTCGTGTACTGTGCTGTAATATTCTATGTTCTGTGCTCGATCGAGTAACCGTATCTTGCTACAGTTAAGTAAGTCGATTAATTATTTAAAGCTATAACGCCTTGCTTTTCCAGACTACTTTCAATGCGTCAGTTAATAAAGTGCAGGAGAATATAAAAAACAATAGGGCATAAATATCAGTATCGACCGCTGGATGATCTCGATAGCTTTGCTTGGAAAGGACTCGCCAAGTATTATGCAATGAGGAATTGCCCTCGGTGTTCAGACTACGCTGGTCATGGGGTATAAAGGGAAGTATATGGACAAACAGGAACATTAGCGATAGTCAGTATGGGCCAGTGCGTAGAAGGTCACGTCTAACCAATCTCACAGTGCTTTACGAGGTAGTTACCAGGAATGGGGTGGAAGGCAAGACAGTGGATGCCGTCTAACAGGGACTTCAGCCAGGAATTTCTCAAGATTCAGTATGGGAGGATGCTCGGGAAGGTACAGTCGCTTGGCTTTCACAATGAGGAAGTAAATTGGATTCGCCATTGAGTACGTTGGGGAAGCTAGAGTGTGGTAATGGATGGTTGTCTCTCTGACTGCGGACCTGTGATAAGCGGAGTGTCCCAGGGATCGTTGTTGTGCCCGTTGTTATTCGTAATTTATATCAACGATATGGATATTAATGTCGTAAACTTTGGCGATGTATAATTTGCCGATGAGAACAACATTACGGGTGTAGTCGACAGCGAGGAAGAGTACCGGAGCATGAAGCGGGATCTGGACCAGCTGGAGAGATGGGCTGAAAATATCCGATCGGATTTAACGCAGACAAGTGTTAGATGTTGCACTTTGGGCGGACCAGCCAGGGTTGGTCTGACACAATGAGAAATAAGGCACTGGGGAGTACGATAGAACAAACGAATCTGGGAATGCAGATCCATAATTCAATGAAAGTTGCGGAGCAGTTAGACAGGTTCGTAAAAACAGCGTTTCGCATATTGGTCTTCATAGAGCAAAGTACTGAGTACAGGAGTTGGAATGTGACGTTGATGCTAATTACGACTTTATTGAGGCCTAATTTGGAAAAATAATGTGTACGATTTTGCTCAACTACCGGTTATTGCCCGGACTGGGCGTTTTGAATAAGAAGGAAAGATTACATATGTTAGCACTTTATTCCCGAGCGTGTAGGGGTCTGAGGGGAGATTTGATAGAGGTATACAACAATATAAGGGGGATGGCGAGTGTAAATGCAAGCAGGCTTTCTCTACTGCTTTTGGGCAAATACAACTGGAGATCTGGGCGAATGGTGAAATGTGAAATATTTAAGGGAAACATGAGGGAAAACGTCTTCACTCAGACAGTGCTGCCAAGGCAAATAGCAATTGAGATTTCGATGTCAACGTTTAAGAGATGATTGGATAAGTACTGGAATATGGATGGCCACGGTCCAGGTGAGGTCGATGGGAGCAGGCAGTTTAAATAATTCCTCATTAACTGGACGGGCTGAAGACCTGTGCAGTGGTTTCCTATGGCTGTTTGACTGTATATCTGGGTTAGAACTTCAGTGTCTCACAACACCGACCAATCTAGAAAGTCGATGATACTGTTCTATCCCTCTGTCCTTGCACACACTGAAGCATGGAGACTGAGTTAATGGATGGTTACAGCAGAAGAAGATGGAATCTTTGGAAATTGTTTATTCTGTATTCTCCAATTGCCTGCGATGGTTTTGAAGGAAGACAAGTGTGAGCCCGGATATTTGATTTTGCCTTCGCTGCGTTTTTAGTTTGTGTAGTTTTGTGTGTTTCATTTATTATTGATTTCAGAGGGAGACACGGATTCTACACCGGCCATGTGGATTCAGGGTTAAATGGATCGAAATATGAGCGTATCAACAGATACATTAAAACCACAATTTAGAGGTAAATTGGCATTTGGATAAATTGGTGAGTACTTGAACTGGGAATTTGGAATTGGTATTTTGGAAGAATTGTTCTTTTAATGATCAGCAGAAACTGCTGCAGAACAGTTTGTAATGCTGGTTTTAAGTTATAGGGTTCCACTGGAAAAGATGCTTTGAAGTCATTGTAGCATCTGCCCTATAATATGTAAATTACAGGTCAGTTTCGATAAAGTGGCAGTGCAGTCAATAGCTCAGCGATTTGCTTCCGTCGTCTGCCCTAATTCCATACATGATCCTGCTGCTGCTGTGTGGTCAGATTAAATCCGTTATTTCCCTCAGCCCTGTTTCTCTGAGCACTGTAACTGCTGACTCAAAATATAGTTGTGAAGTGTGCCGAAATTTCAACCCTCCTTGCGGAACACGGCTGCCCTCTGTCTTCCAACCGGAATGCACTCTAATCATCTGCCTTCTGTTAGTAAGCCAATTCTGAACCAAACAGTCACGTTTCCCTGGATCCGTTGCCTCCTGACTTTCTGACTGAATCTACTGTGCGGAACTGTTCAAACGCCTGACCAAAATTAATACATCCACATCGACTGTTCTGATTCTTCTGTTTCTTTTTATTTTCACTCTTTCAAATAATTCAATCTGACTCATAAAGGACAACGTAACATGTTGACTCTCCGTAGCCAGACTACGTTTCTCCAAATACTTATAAATTCCCTCTACAATAATCGTCTCCAACAGTTTACCCACTACTGACGTAAGACCCGGTCTACAATTCAAAGGAGTATCGTTAATATTTATCTACAACAAATGAATACCATTTGGCACATTCCAGTCATCTGGTTTCGTGGACAGTAAAGACAGAAATATCCTGTCCAAAAGCTTACCAATCCCTTCACTTGCTTTCCCAAATTACATAGAACATAGAATAGTACAGCACATTACAGGCCCTTCGGCCCGCAATGTTGTGCCGACCCTCATACCCTGCCTTCCATATAATCCCCCAACTTAAATCCCTCCATATACCTGTCTAGTAGTCTCTTAAATTTCACCAGTGTATCTGCCTTCACCACTGACTCAGACAGTGTATTCCACGCACCAACCACTCTCTGAGTAAAACACCTTCCTCTAATATCCCCCTTGCCACCCCTTACCTTAAAGCCATGTCCTCTTGTACTGAGCAGTGGTGCCCTGGGGAAGAGGCTTAATATCTTGTACACTTCTATCATGTCTCCTCTCATCCTCCTTCTAACCAAAGAGTGAAGCCCTAGCTCCCTTAATCTCTGATCATAATCCATACTCTCTAAACCTGGCAGCATCCTGGTAAATCTCCTGGAGTATATCCCTTCCGACACCAGGGAATCGTCTATCATAATATTTTCCAAGTTTCCAGCGCTTCCTCTTTCTTAGCGTCGGCATGTTCGAGTATATCTGCCTTTTGACGCTGTGTTCACATTGATCAATTTATTCAGTAAGGAGCCTCACTGCCTCCTTTGACTCCAGACACGTTACCTCGGTTTTCTCTGATCTACCCACACTCTTTCCAGACTCCTCCTGTTCTTCACAGTGCAACTCGCCAAGGCCTTCTCAACTCCCCTTCTACCTCTTCTAAGTCCGTTGTTAAGTTCTTTCCTGTCTACCTTGTGACTCGAGACAGCCTTACCTGATCCTTTCTTCCTGTTCTGTAAGTATTGTTCTTTCTTCCTCTTGACGTGTTGTTCCAACTTTCTTGTCTCCCAGGGTTATTTTACACTGTCATCCTTTCCCTGCGTCACTGAGACAAGCCTATACTGAACCCCGTGTAAGTGATCCCTAAACAATCCCCACAAATGTCCTGCGCATTTCCTTGATTCCATCATTTCCCAATTTACCTTCTCAAGTTCCTGCCAGGTAGCGCCATGCATCGCTGACCCTCCCATGCTCTCTTGTCCTATTCCTGTGCAAGGTGAATGGAGGGGAATTTTGCCCTATCGTCTGAAATTTTGACCAACGGAGAGATCTGTCACCCGATCCGTTTCCTTTTCTAATATTAGATCCGGTATGGACTGTTCGCTAGTCCTCCTTTCTTCATATAGTGACATGAATCCTTCCTGACACAACTGAGAAATTATGCCATACCGAAACCTCTTACCCTGGGGAGGTTCCAAAGAACGTTGGAGATGTTTCATTTCCCCGTGTCAACAACATGGTACATGTCCAAATTCCGTTTCCCTCACTGTTCACGTCGCGTATTTTTTCTAAATCTCGTTGGAGGCTGGACAGAATACTACAAATGGGTTGATTCATGTTTCTGTGTTCGTCTCACAGTCCATTAACAAACGTACGCTCCACGTTGTCCTCCCTTTCTGTATCTGCGATCCAGTCCCTGGTTTCCAATCGTGTGCTTTACTTGTCACTGGCCATTTTCAAACATCTAAAACCCGGAAAGCCCTGAAGCCATCCCTGTCCTTATGACAGTGGAGTGTCTGTGATAGTTTGGAACATACTTCTGTGATACTTCAACCAATGTAACAATCACGCCAGCCGCATCGAACGTTTGCATTGCCACCTACCTGAACTGCATGAAACAAGCAATCTTCCGCCAATTATGCAATTTCCGGATGACCAGGCATATGATTGTTTGAATTAATGACATATTTGCCAAACCTGATAATCCAAAAGGGCTTTATTTGAAAACTCCGCTGAATTGTCATTAGACGCAGGCGTTATCTACACAGACAGCCATTTAAGGTAAACGCATACTTCATTCCATTCCTCAGCTCCTCTCTGAATTTCCTCTGTGTCAGTGTATAGATACAAGTATTGGTGCACATGCTGAGAATCTGCAACATGAACCCAAATTGCTGTAGGATATATACCGGGGAACTCAAATATCTGTCCTCGTAAAAATAGTTTTGTGTTTGCCATTTCAGGGAATGAGCTACATAGGGCATCCAAAATAATATGAAATTAGCTGATATAGAAAACAACAAAATCATCGATTTTCTGCGTTTTTCCACCTCGGCATCTTTCTGATTGTCGCTGCTGTGCCGAAGCTTTCTGCGGACTCTATTTGCCACAACGATATGTCTTACGGTTAACCCGTTAAACACCAGGATTAATCCGATTGGTAACAATGGTGTTAAAATACTGCCCAGTAATTGGTATCCTCTCCACTCGGGTGAAGTAGCGTATTCATATGTGGCGGTGCACCGCCATGGCTTGTTGTCAATGATGACGTAAGGTTCAAGGGCAAAGTAAAACGGGACACCTGTCCCGCAACTCACTATACCCACGGTCACTATAACCACCGTTGCTGTTCTCTCGGTGCAGTATCGCTCCCGCAGCTTTCGGCAACATATTGCGATGAAGCGATCGAAGGTAAAACTGACCGTGAACCAAACAGAACAGTCCGTCGCTACCATCCCGAATGCAAGCGTCAAAGCGCATACAGGAGTGATGAGCAGGGATCTGGAATAAATGTAGATATTGTTGGTCTGTTCCACTAAAGCAACAACGATAACCACCATCAGATCCGCTATTGCCATACCAACCAGGTAACGGGTGATGTATTTGGAGAGTCCGCATTTTCCCCGAGATAGGATCACAATCGCCGTTAAATTAACTGCAATAAATTTGAAAAAAACCATTAGAAATATGAATAGAATAAATGTAGATATTGTTGGTCTGTTGCACTAAAGCAACAACGATAATCACCATCAGAACCGCAGTTACCAATCCAACCAGGTAACGGGTGATGCATTTTCCCCGAGAGATGGTCACAATCACCGTTAAATAAACTGCAAAAAAATAATTTGAAAAAGAAATAGAAATCTGGTCAGCAACAACTCTCTCTGAATGCACCCATTCTTCCAATGCAATGCAGAGTAGGGTTTGTTTGGAAAGGGAAAGCGGAAATTCAGTGTGTACGGTCTCAGTAGCTGCACTCTGGCTGGAGGACAATGACGCATTGGAATGGTAGTGGATTGGCGAAACTCCGACAGTTGACAGCGAGGAAATGAACTCCACGACTGAAGTACTGGTGAGTCGTCGATCTCCACAGTAACCGACACCATTTCCATTATTAGAGGAAAAAGTGCTGACAGGTTTGTTTGTAGCGATGACAAAGTGGAATGAAGGAGATATATGCAAGAGTTCTCATTTCCTTATTTGCAGAAGAACAGATCAACGTGTCGAAAATAGACTGGAACGTCATTTGAATAAGCTACCACGTTGCTATAATGTCGAATTGTCTGCACTGATAGAGACTCGGACCTGGAAAAGCAGAGACCTGCGTCACTTCATAAAGCCTAGCGACGTGAAATTATGAAACATTGACAATATTGGCACCGACTTAATTGACAAAGAAAAATTTGCGATCGAAGTATGGAAAATGTACATAAAACAATCAGAACTCTGAACCCTCCACTCTGGAAACGTTTCAGCCAATGGTAGCATCTGTGCTTAGTAAGAGCGCAGATACCGCAGCTGAGAAGCAGCAGATTAACGACGGCACCATACATAAAGTAACCAGCTCCGGTATCTTACCGGGGACACCAATCGCTACAAGTGTGGGATAGAAAATGGCTGCGATGTAGTAAATCGCTGGATATCCCATATTCCGTCAGAAGCAGCGTTCAGTTGTACGGAACGTTTCAGCTGCTCAGATGGACCAGTGATCGGTTTAGCAGACTTTTATTGAGGAGAGAGGAATTCCACTGAGGCAATTAACGTAGTTGTCACGTCAGAGACATTAGTGACAACCAACTGCACAAACACTTACGTTAAACTATTTTTACTCACTGTCCCCGTGTCATTAATTTGACTCCTCAAGGGATATTGCAATCTATTTACTTTAAAACAAAATATGATGTGAATTTTGCATGTTATTTTTCATGATACATGGCTTCAGCTATTTAAATAGGATAGTTTTATATCTATGTAGCCTTCAAAGTAGGCATTCATCTTGAAGTCGATTTATTTTGTAAAATTTGACGGAGCACATTCGCTTCTGAAATTGAGGGAAGAAGTTTGTTCTGGCAGGTGAAATGGAGAACACTTCTTTATTAAAGGGTAACATTCGTTCATCCTTTTCTTTCGTTTGTTCCAGTCATTCCGGGCGGTGTGAGTGGTGGAATAAACAATGACATCTGACATGTATTACAATAACACTGCACTTATATTCCTCCAAACAATTTAAAAGATCCACAGCGATATTCCAGAGACCTGTGGTCAAAAAGGGAACGAATCCTCGGGAAATTAGCGGCGGGTGTGAACAATTTGAAGAACAATGTCTTCCAACGTAGTCATCGGCCGTTTGGCGGGACCCTGACCTCTTCCAGTGAATGACTTGAACACCCCATACCCGTGACCTGCGATGCAGTCGATTTAAATGTAAAGATATTCTCAAACTAGCCACAATTCTACGAGTATTTCGCCATCCTTTCTCAGTTTGAACAAAAGTAACAAGTAAAATCTGTGAACATTCCGCAGGGTTTCAGGCTATATTTGCCACGAAGTTGTCTGTCTTTCTCCTGATTTGCTTTCAGGTATATTGTCTTTCATACAAACATAGAAAAAGGAAAACGCACAGTACAGTATAGGCCCTTTGGCCCATAATGTTGTGCCGAACATGCCCGTACCTTAGAAATTACTAGGGTTAGCCATAGCTCTCTATTTTTCTAAGCTCAAAGTACCTATCCAAAAGTCTCTTAAAAGACCCTATCGTATCTGCTTCCAATACAGTTGCTGGCAGCCCATTCCACGCACTCACCACTCTCTGCATAGAAAACTTACCCCTGACGTTTCATCTGTACCTACTCCCAAGCACCTTAATCCTGTATCCTCTTGTGGCAATCATTTCCGCCGTGCGAAAAAGCCTCTGACTATCCACACGATCAATGCCTGACATCACCCTGTACACCTCTATCAGGTCATCTCTCATCCTCCGTCGCTCCAAGGAGAACACGCAGAGTTCACTCAATCTGTTTTCTTAAGTGACGGTCACTATATGTGTGTGCAGAACAGCGAATGTGTTCAAGCTCACCTGTCAATCACACTTCCTTCTGCTCCTGCAGTGCACCGCTCCGTGCCGATTGTGGTTCTCGTACCGATGAGCGGCCCTCGGCTTATTGGAGAGAGTCTCACCACTCTGTTTCCATTGTGGAACTCGTACTGATATGCGGCCCTCGGTTGACTCAAGAATGTATCACCTCTGCCTTTAAATCCATTCTCACAGACACACAGACACACAGACACACGGAGGACACGGAGAGATATACAGAAGAAATAGACAATGGATGAGCTTTCACTGCCCACGAAAGGGTAGGTTTTGCTCGCAGTGTGGAAAAGGGGTGACGGGTGGAATGGTATCGGTGTGTTTAACCCTGGACTGGGTTGACAGCATTACCTTGTGAAGACGGTACCCTTTTGTGTGTTCACAGTCGGTAACTTTAACAGGACTTCGGAGGACAACGGAAAGATCGACGGCATCGGCTTACTTGGAAAACAAATCACCTCTCTCTCTCTCCCTCTCTCTCTCTCCTCAATTTTACTGAACTTAATATCACGAACTGAACTGACGTCATTCCTATACCATCGTAAGACTGTCTCATTTCCCACCTAAGCTTGAAGAAGTTTGGGGTTTTATATTTACACATATATGCATAAACTCTGCTAACCTGTTTGATTTATCTGGTTTTATATTACTTATATTACGTAGATACTAATAAACAGTTTTGTTTGTAGCAATACCATACTCCAGGTGTGTTCCATTTATGCTGGTTCCTTTAACCCGTTACGGGGTATGTCACAACACCGTTCCAACCCTTACATCACACCGCATATCTGTAAACCCCTTCGACCTCTAAAGCACTCGGCGTCTTCGCAAAACCTCCATCATCCACCCTGGTGCGTACAGACGACAGCAGACCGGAGAAAGATACAGTCGTGTCAGATTGAATGGCTCATAAAACACTGTTGGCCAGAAGAAACTTCAGTCTGATCAAGGACTGGGGAAGCAGACAAACCAGCTCTCTCTGTTTCCCCCCATTTTGTGGATAATGAACAGATTCTTGCACTGGAATAATTTAATCAGAGGAACTGAATGTGGACACAGGAAGCTTCAGGTAATGATCTGATAAACCTGAGCCCATTCTCAAACAAATCGCCATTTGTTATGTGAAGGGCGTGAACTCTGAACTGATTCTTGACTCTCGGACAATCTAATCAGAGCAATAAAGCGTACCGTGTCTTGCTATAGTTAAGTAAGTCTATTAATCATTTAAAGCTATGACGCCTTCCTTTTCCAGACTACTCTCAATGCGTCTGATAATACTGCAGGAGAATTTAGAAAACAATACGGCACAAATATCAGTACCGACCGCTGGATGATCTCGATATCTTTGCTCGGAAGGAACTCGCCAAGTATTATAAGTAATGAATTGCCCTCGGTGTTCAGACTACGCCGGTCATGGGGTATGAAGGGAAGTATCCGGACAAACAGAAACATTAGCGATAGTCAGTATGGGCCAGTGCGTATTAGGCCATGTCTAACCCATCTCACAGAGCTTTACGAGGTAGTTACCAGGAATGGTGTGGAAGGCAAGACAGTGGATGCCGTCTACAGGGACTTCAGCAAGGAATTTCTCAAGGTTCCGTAGGGGAGGATGTTCGAGAAGGTTCAGTCGCTTGGCTTCCATGATGAACTATTACATTGCAGTCGCCATTGGCTACGTTGGGGAAGCTAGAGTGTGGTAATGGATGGTTGTCTCTCTGATTGGGGACCTGTGACGAGTGGAGTGCCGCACGGAACGTTGCTGTCATCGTTGTTTGTTGTTTGTCATCTATATTAACGATCTGGATAATGATGTCGTTAACTGGATTAGCAAACTGCCGATGACAGCAGCATTACCTGTGTAGTTGACGGCGAGGAAGAGTCCCAGAACATGGTACCGGAAACGGGATCTGGACCAGCTGGAATAATGGGCTGAAAAAAGCGGATCTGGTTTAACGCAGACAAGTGTTAGATGTTGCACTTTGGGAGGACCAGCCAGGGTTGGTCTGACCCAATGAGAAATAGGGCACCGAGGAGTATGATAGAACAAACGTATCTGGAAATTCAGGTCCATAATTCAATGAAAGTTGCGGCACAGTTAGACAGGGTCGTGAAAACAGCTTTTCGCACGTTGTCCTTCATAGAGCAAAGTACTGTGTACAGGAGTTGGGATGTTATGTTGATGCTATTTACAATTTTATTGAGGCCTAATTTGGGGGGGGGGATGTGTACGGAATTGCTCAACTACCGGCTATTGTCGAGACTGGACGTTTTGAATTAGAAGGAAAGATTACATATGTTAGCACTTTATTCCCGAGCGGGTAGGGGACTGAGTGGAGATTTGATAGAGGTATACAACATTATGAGGCGTATAGAGAGTGTAAATGAAAGCAGGATTTCTCCACTGATGTCGGGCAAGAATACAACTAGAGATCATGGGTGAATGGTGAAATGTGAAATGTTTAAGGGAATCATGAGGGGAAACTTCTTCACCCAGAGGGTGGTCAGAGTGCAGACAGTGCTGCCAACGCAAGTGGTTATTAAGATTCCGATTTCAACGTTTAAGAGGTGATTGGATGAGTACATGGATTAGAGGGACATGGATAGCCACGGTCCGGGTGCAGGTCGATGGGAGTAGATAGATAGATAGATACTTTATCTATCTATACTTTAGGCAGTGTAAATAATTCTTCACAGACCTGACGGTCTGGAGACCCTGTTTCTGTGCAGTTGTTCCCTATACCTGACTGACTGCATGTCCGGGTTACAACGTTAGTGTTTTCCAGCACCGACCAATCTAGAAAGTCGTTGATACTGTTCGATCCCTCTGTCCTTGCACACACTGAAGCATGGAGACTTGAGTAAAATTACCAGGTAGTAAATGGATGGTTACAGCGTGAGGAGATGGAAGTGCAGATGTGAGATGATAAAGGGAGTATCACCCTACAGGAATTTACCTTCACTCTTTCAGTAAAGACAGTAGTTCCGGGCTGGAGGTGGGTATGACAGTGGTCCCGGTACAGTGAATAAATTTGTTGCTTCGGCTGTGGTAATGGGGATCATTCGTCCCGATACTATACTATACTTTACTATGCTATGCTATACTATACTATACAACAAAGCGGTCAATTCATCCGAATCCTATCCTTAAAGAAATTGGAGGTGGGAAATCTTGGCAGTCGTTGGGTGCTTGGAGTTGTGGAGACGTCATATTTCAATTGTGTCGAATACTAATTGAATACAATACATTACTTTCTGCGTCTCTTTGTCTTGAAGTCGAAAGGCTTTATTAAATGTTGTATGGTTGGTATTACAGATATTGTTAACTGTTGAACAAATCAGGGCATGCCATTTTCTGCGATATTTTGCAAATATGAATGCATTGCGGATTTAAATTATAGCATACGGATCGGACATAAGTGAGTGCAATTGAAAGAGAGAGCGGAAGATTACGGCCATAAATGGCTTTATGTGAGTCGTGTGTTCTTTAGTTTGTGTTGGGGGATGATTGAATTCATCTTCTTTTTCACAATACATGTGACAAAAAAATTGCGCACCTTGCGGGAAATTATTTCCAGGAACTGATGCGAAATTCGAAGGCTGCGTATCTTTCCGAAGTTCTATGAAGTGTTAGTGTATGTGAGCCTCAGCTCCCCACATCTCACTCTCCTAAGTTCTTTCGAATACGTGTTGAGGCCTTTTGCTTTGGAAGTTGTTTGTTCTGTATTCTCCAATTGCCTGCGACGGTTTTGAAGGAAGACAAGTGTGAGCCCGGATATTCGCTTTGCTCTCGCTGCGTTTTCAGTTTGTGTCGTTTCGTATGTGTCATTTATTATTGATTTCAGAGGGAGACACGGATTTCATACCGGCCATGTGGATTCAGGGTTAAATAGATCGATATATGAGCGCATCTGCACATGATATGATAAAACCACGATTCAAAAGTAAACTAGTATTGGGATAAACTGGTTTGTACTTGAATTGGGAATTTGGAATTGGCATTTTGGAAGGATGGTGATTTTAATGAGCAGCAAAAGCTGCTGCTGAACACTTTGAAATGCTGGTTTTAAGTTGCAGGGAGCCATTGGAAAAGATTGCTTTGCGTTCATTGTAGCATCTGTCCTATAATATGTAAATGGCAGGTCAGTTTAGATAACGTGGCTGTGCAGTCAACAGCTCAGAGATTTGCTTACGTCATCAGCCCTAATACCATAAATTATCCAGGTGCTGCTGCGTGATCAGATTAAATCGGTTATTTCCCTCAGCCCTGCTTCTCGGAAATGCAGACTCCAAAGATCATAGTAAAGTGTGCCGAAATTTTGATCCTCGGTGCGGAAAATGGCTGCCCGCTGTCTTCCATCCAGAATTCACTCTATCTACTACATCATCTATCTTCTGTTAGGAAGACACTTCTGAATCAACACAGCCAGGTTTCCCTCGATCCCATGCCTCCTGACTTTCTGAATGAGTCTATTATGGAGAAACGCCTGACCAAAATTAATGCACCCACATCGACCGTTCTGATACTTCTGTTTGTTTTTCACTGTTACAAATAATTAAATCTAGCTAATAAAGTACAACATGCCCCTAAAAAACACTTGTTGAATCTCCTTAACCAGATTACGTTTCTCCAAACGCTCATAAGTTCCGTCTACAATAATCTTCTCCAATAGTGTACCTATTACTGACGGAAGACTCCCTGGTCTATAATTCAAAGGAGTATCCCTATTATCTTTCGTCAACAAAGGAATAACATTTGCCACACTCCAGTCTTCTAGTTCTTCTTCCGTAGCCAGTGAAGACCCAAATATCCTGTATAAAAGCTCAGTAATCTCTTCTCTCGCGTTCCGAAATCACCTGGACTATATCTCTTCCGGTATCGGAGAATCATCTATTACCTGGACTATATCCCTTTCGGCACCGGGCAATCATCTATCATAATGTTTTCAAAGTTTCCAGCGCATCCTCTTTCTCAACGTCGGCATGTTCGAGCATATCTGCCATTTTACGCGGTGTTCATAGTGATCAATGTATTCAGTGAGCAGCTTCACCGCCTCCTTGGACTCCAGACACAAGGTTTCCTCTTTTACCTCTGATCTGCCCAAACTCTCTCCAGTCTCCTCCTGTTCTTCACAGTGCAATTCGCCAAGGACTTCTCAAGTCTCCTTCTAAGTCTTCTAAGCCCATTGTTAAATTCTTTCCTGTCTACATTGTGACTATCCATGTCCCTACCTGAGCCTTTCTTCCAAAATCTTAAGTATCTTTCTTTCTTCCTCTTGACCCGCTCCAATTTTCTTGTCACTCAGGGTTACTTTACACTGTCATTCGTTCCCTGCCTGACTGAGACAAGCCTATACTAAACCCCGTGTCAGTGCTCCCTAAACAATCTCCACATATCTGTGGCGCATTTCCCTGAGTACATCATTTCCCAATGTACGTTCCCAAGTTCCTGCCAGTTAGCACCATAATTCGCAGAACCCCAGTTAAATACATCCCATGCTCCCTGGTTCTAACATTTTGCAAGGTAAATGTTGGAAGTTCTGCCCTATCGTTCTGAAACGCTGACCCACCGAGAGATCTGTCACCTGATCCGTTCCCTTTTCTAATATTAGATCCGGTCTGGACTGTTCACCACTCTGCCTTTCTTCATATAGTGACATTTCTTCCTGGACACAACTGAGAAATTATGCCATACCTAAACCTTTTACCCTGGTGGAGATGCAAATAACATGGTACATGTCCAAGTTCCGCTCCCGATCGGTTCCTCACTGTTCCCGTTGGAGTCTCTTTATTAAACTGGTGGGCGGGTATACAGAATACTCCATACAGGGTGTTCGCGCCCTTCATGTTTCTGTGTTGGTCTCACAGACTATTAACAAACGAACGCTCCACGTTGTCCTCCCTTTCTGCAGCTGCGATACTATCCCTGGTTTCCCATCACACTCACTTTACACTCTGTTACCCGACCCTGTCCATTTTGAAAAATCTAAAACCCGGGAACGCCCTGAAGCCATTCCTGCCCTTGTGACAGTCGAGTGTCTGTGATTGTTTGGAACAAACTTCAACCAAAGTGACAATCACGCCAGCAGCAATGAGCGATTGTATTGCTACCGACCTGAACTGTATGAAGTCAGCAATCTTCCGCCAATTCTGAAAATCCCGGATGACCAGGCACATGAATGTTTAAATTTATGATATATTTGCCAAACCTGTTCATTGTAAAACGGCTTTATTTGAAAACTCCGCCACTTACCATTAGACACGGGTGTTATCTACACAAATGGCCATTTAATGTAAACACATACGTCATTCCATTCCTCAGCTCTTCTCTGAATTTCCTGTGTCAGTGTATAGATACAAGTATTGGTACACATGCTGAGTACTTGCAACATGAACCCAAATTGCTGCAGGATGTATACTGGGGAACTCAAATATCTGTCCTCGAAAAAATAGTTTTGAACTTGCCATTTCAGGGAATGGGCTAAATAGGGCATCCAAAATAATATGAAATTAGCTGATATAGAAAACAACAAAACAATCGATTTTCTGCGGTTTTCCACCTCGGCATCTTTCTGATTGTCGCTGCTGTGCCGAAGCCTTCTGCGGACTCTATTTGCCACAACGATATGTCTTACGGTTAACCCGTTAAATACCAGGATTAAGCCGATGGGTAGCAATGGTGTTAAGATACTGTCCAGTAATTGGTACCCTTTCCACACAGGTGAAGTAGCGTATTCATATGTGGTGGTGCACCGCCATGGCATGTTGTCAATGATGACGTAAGGTTCAAGGGCAAAGTAAACCGGGGCACATCTCCCGCAGCTCACTATAACTACGATCACGATAACCACCATTGCTGTTCTCTCGGTGCAGTATCGCTCACGCAGCCTTCGGCAACATATTGCGATGAAGCGATCGAAGGTAAAACTGACCGTAAACCAAACAGAACAGTCCGTCGTTACAGTCCGAAATATAAGTGTCAGAGCGCATACCGGAGTGATGAGCAGGGATCTGGAATAAATGTAGATATTGTTGGTCTGTTCCACTAAAGCGACAATGACAACCGCCATCAGATCCGCTGTTGCCATTCCAACCAGGTAACGGGTGATGCATTTGGAGAGTCCGCATTTTCCCCGAGATAGGATCACAATCGCCGTTAAGTTAACTGCAAGAAATTTGGAAACAAAATAGAAATTTGGTCAGCTCCCTGAATACCCACATTCTACAGATGCTATGCAAGGTATGGTTTGTTTGGAAGTGGAAAGCGGGAATCCAGTGTGTGCGGTCTCGGTCGCTGCACTCCGGCTGGAGGACAATGACGGATGTGAGTGCCAGTGGATTGGCGATATTCCCACAGTTTAGAGCGAGGCATCCGAGATCCACGACTCACGTACCGGTGAGCGGTCGATCGCTCCTGTAAACAACACCGTTTCCATTATTAGAGGCGAAATAGCTGAAGGGATTGTTTGCAGTGGAGTCAATGAGATATACATCACGAGTTCTCATTTACTGACATAGAAGAACAGACCTATGTGTTGAAAATAGACTGGGCCGTCATTTAAATAAACAGCCACGTTGTTATAAAATCGAAGTTTCTGCACTGATAGAGAATCGGACCTAGAAAAGCAGAGACCAGCATCACTTCAGAAAGCCTAGCGAGGTGAAATTATAAAACAACGACAATATCGACACCAACTTAATTGACAAAAGAAGAAAACACTGCCATCATCGTACTGAAAATGGAAATAAAACCATTAGATGCCTGAATCCTCCATTCCGGAAACACGTTTCAGTCGACGGTAGCATCTGTGCTCAGTAACAGTGCGGATACCGCAGCAGAGTAACGATGGCACCATACATAAAGTAACCAGCTCCGGCATCTTACCGGGGACACCAACCGCTACAAGTGTGGGATAGAAAATGGCCGCAATGTAGTAAATCGCCGCATATCCCATATTCCGTCAGAAGCAGTGTTCAGTTGTACGGAACGTTTCAGCTGCTCAGATGGACTGGTGATCGGTTTAGCAGACTTTTATGGAGCAGAGAGCAATTCCACTGAGGCAATTAGCGTGGTTGTCACGTCAGGGACATTAGTGACAACCAATTGCACAAACAATTACGTTAAACTATTTTCACTCACTGTTCCCGTGTCATTAATTTGACTCCTCAAGGGATATTGCAATCTATTTATTTTAAAACAAAGTATGATGTGAATTTTCCATGCTATTTTCCATGATACCTGGCTTTAGCAATTAAAATTGGATATTTTTATATCTGTGTTGCTTTTAGTGTCGGCATGCATATTGAAGTCGATTTATCTTGTAACATTTGACGGAGCACATTCGCTTCTGAAATTGAGGGAAGGAGTTTGTTCTGGCGGGTGAAATGGAGAGCACTTCTTTATTAAGGGGGAATATTCATTCATTCTTTTCGTCCGTTCGTTCCAGTCATTCCGGGCGGTGTGAGTGATGGAATAGATATGACAGCTGACATGTGTTACAATAAAATACACTGCACTTACATTCCTCCAAACAATTTAGAAGATCCACAGCGATATTCCAGAGACCTGTGATCAAAAAGGGAACGTGTCCTCGGGAGATTAGCGAGGTCTGTGGGCAGTTTGAAGAACAATGTTTTCCAGCGCAAGCATGGGGTGTTTGGCGGGACCCTGACCTCTTCCAGTGAATGACTTGAACACCCCATACCCGTGACCTGCAATGCAGTCTGTTTAACTTTAAAGATATTCTCAAACCAGCTGCAATTCTACCAGTATTTCGCCATTCATTCTATGTTTGAACAAAAGTAACAAGCAGGTTTTCAGGATATTATTTGCCACGAGGTTGTCTGTTTTTCTCCTGATTTGCTTTCAGGTATATTGTCGTTCATACGAACGTAGAAACATAGAAAACCTACAGCACAATATAGGCCTTTCGGCCCACAAAGTTGTGCCGAACATGCCCCTACCTAAGCAATCACTAGCGTTACACATAGCTCTCTATTTTTCTAAGCGCCATGTACCTATCAAAAAGTCTCTTAAAAGACCCTATCGTATCCACCTCCAGCACCGTTGCTGGCAGCCCATTCCACGCACTCACCACTCTCTGCGAGGAAGACATACCCCCGACATCTCATCTGTACCTACTCCCAAGCACCTTAATCCTTCTGCCCTCTCTGGCAACCATTTCAACCATGGGAAAAAGCCTCTGACTATCCACACGATCAATGCCTCTCATCATCTTATACAACTCTATCAGGTCACCTCTCATCTTCCGTCTCTCCAAGGAGAAAAGGCCAAGTTCACTCAACTGTTTCCATAAGGCAATCGCCACTATGAGTATGTTCAGAACAGCGGATGTGTTCAAGCTCACCTGTCAATCACACTTCCTTCTGCTCCTGCAGTGCACCGCTCCGTGCCGATTGTGGTTCTCGTACCGATGAGCGGCCCTCGGCATATTGGAGAAAGTCTCACCACTCTGATTCCATTGTGGAACCTCGTACTAATGTGCGGCCCTCGGTTGACTCGAGCAAGTAATACCTCTACCTTCAAATCCATTCTCCCAAAGAGAATCACTTCGTGCCTTTCCGGGTTGAAATCCATCTGTAACTTTCCGGCGATGCTCTGCGTCCTGTCACTGTCCTGTTGTAATCTGTGACAAATCTCTATACCAGGGGTGTCAAACTCAAATACACAGTGGGCCAAAATTTAAAAAATCGGTACAAGTCGAGGGCCGGACTGGTTCAGCGTTTATTGCAAAACTTATTGAAATGAATTTATTACACATATTAACCTGGAACTAACAAAGCTTGGGTTATTGCCTACAAAAACAACATTGAACATTAAATAAATAAATAAATAAATCAGTTGCATTTATTTATTATGGCTTTATCTGCAGCTTTTCCGGAGTAATTTCTAATGTAAACATTTTTCCACAGGCCAACACTCTGTGATTCACACTAGTCTAAGCCAGATACTTGGCATCTCATCTTGGATGCAAGTTCATCAATGTTTGGAGTCAGGCTCTGAGCTGAGGAAATCCTCAGAATTGAGTGAAGGTGTTCATCAGAAAGACGACTCCTGTGTGATGTTGTGTTTATCTTCATCGAAGAGAACAGTTGTTCACACAGATATGTGCTGCCAAACATAGAGAGCATTTGAGCAGCTTGAGTACGCAGCTGGGTCATTGTGTCAGGAATGAAACGTAGAAACTGTGCAGCGCCCACCGAGTCATACTTTGCCTTGAGTATGTCACTACATTGGAGTTCAATCAGCTCCATTTGTATGTTGGTTGGTGCGCTTTCCACGTCAGCTGCAATTGGATTACTGAGCAGTTCAAACCTGCTTTTTTGGGCTTCAAAGTCGGCAAATCGCCGTGTGAAGTCGGCACCAAGTATGCTAAGTTTTTCAGCAAACTTTGCACGTGGGAACACTGCGGTAGAAACCTGCTCTTTCATAGCTTGGCAACACGGAAAATGGCTCAAGTTTTCCTGCTGCATCTGCGTCTCCCACAGGCGCAGCTTGGTTTTAAAAGCCCTCACTGCAGCGTACATGTCTGTGATCACACGACCCCGCCCCTGAAGCTGCAGGTTGAGCGCATTGAGATGGCTTGTGATGTCACACAGAAACGCCATTTCACAAAGCAACTTTTTACCCCGGAGCTCTGTTGTGTCTTTCCCTTTGCTTTCCATGAACTGACAGATCTCCTCACGCAACCCGAAACATCTTTTCAGCACTTTTCCTTGGCTTAACCATCGCACCTCTGTGTGATAGGGCAAATCATTATATTCTGAATCCAACTCCTCCAGAAACGTCTTGAACTCGCGGTGATTCAAACCTTTGGCTCTTATGAAGTTAACTGCTCGTCTTATGGTGCTCATTATATGTTCCATTTTCAAGGCTTTGCCACACAACGACTCCTGGTGTATGATGCAATAATAAGCTGTCAGCTCACCTGCGCCATTTACCTCCCGCATCTTCTCCCGGATCCTGCCCACCAATCCACTCTTTTGACCGCACATCGCGGGCACTCCATCTGTCGTCAGTCCCACAAGTTTATCCCAAGGCAGCCTCATTATATTTACACATCTGGATACCTCTTCAAAGAGATCTTTTCCAGTAGTTGTGCCATGCATTGATCTTAATCCCAAAAGTTCCTCTGTTACACACAGACTTGAGTCCACTCCACGAATAAAAATTGACAATTGGGCAGTATCAGAAGTGTCCCTGCTCTCATCCACAGCAAGGGAATATGCGATGAAATCTCTTCCCTTCCCCACCAGCTGTTGTTGTAGATTGGTGGCAAGCTCACGTACACGGTCAGCAACGGTGTTTCTGCTCAGGCTCACATTTGAAAATGCTTGCCTTTTATCTGGGCACACGACGTCGCAAACTTTCATCATGCAGTTTTTAACAAATTCTCCCTCGGTAATGGGCCGGGCTGATTTAGCGATCTCTGCTGCCACAATAAAACTAGCCTTTACAGCAGCCTCACTTTGTGTTTTGGCTTTTGTGAACATAGCCTGCTGTGACGCCAGACTTCTTTTCAACTCTTCTACCTTCTGGAGCTTCTGTTTCTTGTCCAGATGCTTGTATTTGTCGTGGTGTTTCGTTTCATAGTGTCGTCGTACGTTATATTCTTTAATTACAGCCACACCGTCTCCACACAAAAGACAAACAGGTTTGCCCTTTATATCTGCGAACATATACTCTGCCTCCCACCTGCCTTGAAAACCCCTGTTTTCAAAGTCCACCTTTCGTTCAGCCATTTTTGGGGTGAGGGATAGCTGAAAGTTGACCACACGTGACTAGCGCCATAAGGATGCTGATGAGAGAGTAAGGCAAGCTTGAGCAATTCACTGGCAGTGCATTGTGGGATTTGTAGTATTAGTGGTGCATGCAATATACCGGCGGGCCAGCTCTAATAGAAAAAAAATCATTAATGATATTCAGGAAATAAACCAGGGAAACCGAATAAACACTAAAAACCCTGAAAACCTGGTACCTGAATAAACTCAGCATTAGCCATATCATACGCCATAGGCGCTTCGATTACTGGGGCCAGCTTTAATAGTAATTAGATATTATTTCGCGGGCCAAAGATAATTCCACCGCGGGCCGGATTTGGCCCGCGGGCCTTGAGTTTGACATATATGCTGTATTCCAACAGCCACTTCGTTGTCCATTCTCCTAATCTGGCTGTCTCCCTGTACCTCCTCAACTTCCTCAAAACTACCTGTCCCGCCACCCTTCTTCACCTCACCTGAAAATTTTCAACAAGGTAATCAGTTACATCATCCAAATTCTGGCGTACAACGCAAAATGAAGCAGTCCCAGCACATGTCCCTGTAGAACACCACTGGCCATTGCCAGCTAACCAGAACAGGCTCGATTTATTCCCGCTCTTTGCCGCCTGCCAATCAGCCACTGATTTATCTATGCCAGAATCTTTCCTGTAATACCACGAGTTCGTAACTTGTTAAGCAGCCTCACTATAGGAAGGATATGGAAGCATTCGAAAGAGTACAGAGGAGGTTTACCAGGATGCTGCCCGGTTTAGAGAGTATGGATGATGATTAGAGATTAAGGGAGCCAGGGCTTTACTCTTTGGAGAGAAGGAGGATGAGAGGAGACATGCCAGAGGTGTACAAGATATTAAGAGGAATAGATAGAGTGGACAGCCAGCGCCTCTACCCCAGTGCACCACTGCTTAATACAAGAGGACATGGCTTTAAGGTAAGGTGCGGCATGTTCAAGGGAGATATTAGAGGAAGGTTTTCTACTCAGAGTGGTTGGTGCGTGGAATGCACTGCCTGAGTCAGTGGTGCAGGCAGATACACAAGTGAAGTTTAGGAGACTACTAGACAGATATATGGAGGAATTTAAGGTGGGGAGTTATATGGGAGGCCGGGTCGACACAACATTCTGGGCCGAAGGGCCTGTAATGTGCTGTACTATTCTATGTTCTATGTATGGAATCTTGTCAAAGGCCTTCTGAAAATCCGAGTACACAGTTTCGATCGATTCTCCTTTGCCTCTCCTGCTTGTTATATCTTCAGATAATTCCAACAGATTTATCAGTCGAGATTGTCCTTTGAGGAAACCATGCTGACGACGGCTTATCTTATCATGTGATTCCAAGTACCGTCAGAGCTACTTAACAATAGACTCCAACACCTTTCCAATCCGAGGTCAGCCTAACTGGCCTACAATTTCCTTTCTTCTGACTCTTTCCCTTCTGGAAGAGTGGTGTGACACAGGCAAAATTCCAGTGTTCCGGAAACTTTCCAGAACCCAGTGCTTTTTGAATGATCATTACTAATGCTTCCACAATCTCTTCAGACACCTCTTTCAGAATCCTGGGATCTACACCATCTGGTCCAGGTGACTTATCTTCCTTCAGACCTTTTAGTTCCCCAACAACCTTCGCTCTAATGATGGTAACTTCACACACTTCATGAACCATGACACCCGGAAATTCCACCATATTGCTCGTGTCGTCACAGTGAAGACTGATGCAAAATACTCAATCAGTTTGTCTGCCATTTCCTTTCCCATTACTATCTCTTCAGCATCTTTTACCAGCGTCCGACATCCAGTCTCGCACTTTGTTTTCGACTGTACGTTTCGAAAGAAGCTTTCGATGTCCTCTTGGGATGTCGCTTATTCCAAAGGGCCAAATGATTTAACACGGGAAAGAGTGATGGGCTGATCCAAAATGGGAACCATGGAGGGAGTGAGGGAAGAACTTCAGTAAAAAATTGTTGTCAGAATGTCGTCTGGGAGGGAGAGATGCATTCACTGAAAATTTTCACCTGTGTTAAAATGCCCGAAGGGAGGATATGACGACCTGATTGACAATCAGCGAAGGAGTGAGCCGCGGATTGAAAATGGCCACCCGTGATGAAATGCACTGACCTCTTCAGGCTGTAGACCGGGGAAGGTGTCTTCAATGGATTTCTGTGCCAACTGGAGGCGAGGTTTAAAGGTGCGAGTTGGTTAGCGTCAATCAAGACCATCTTCTACAGGGGACATGGAAAGCGGGAGAGGGGATGGGAAGAGATTGGGGAAGAGAGTGGGGAAAGCGAAGTGTAGAAGAGGAGGAAAGATGAGTGAAACCATCATCACCCCTGTGTGCTCCATCTCCACTTACCCTTCACATTTCTGTCCCTCTCTCCACCAGTCTTTCCACTCACTCTGCACTCTCTCAACCCCCTCGCTCTCCGCCCACACTCTCGCCTCTAGCTCTGCACCGCTCCGTCAGCACCCCCCTCACCACCACTATACTCTCCTCTGCACATCCTTTGTCCTTCATTCCCCTTTCCCCCGGTCTATCCCTCTCTTCCCATCCCTCCGCTCCATTAACCCTACCTGTAAGCCTCATAATTTGTATAATCTCTATCAAATGTCCTGGAAATCTACATTCCAAGGAATAAAGTCTTAACCTATTCAATCTTTCCTTATAACGTAGGTTCTCCAATCGCGGCATCATCCTTGTAAATTTTCAATATATTCTTACAAACCTATTTACATATTTCATGCAGTTAAGTGACCAAAACTGCAGACAATACTGTACATTAGGCCTCACCAACTTCAACATAACATCCCATCTCCTGCACCCCGTACATGAAGTCCAATGCGTCAAAACATTTCCTTACGACCCTATCCACATAGGACGCCATTTCCAACGCATTGTGACCTTGTATTCCCCGAACCCATTGTTGTACACACTCATCAGTGTCCTACTTTTAATCTGTAAACCCTAGCCTCCTGGTTCCTACCGAAGGTCCATTTGCTATTTATCCAGCTGATCCAAATCCCTCTGCAAGATATGATAGCCTCCTTCGCTGTCCAATATACACTCACTTGGTGTACATACAGAAACTTGGTTAAGTACATGGATGGGACGGCATGATCTGACGGATTTACAGTTCGACACAGTGATCGGGAGCAGTGCGTGGAAATCGCAATACCCCCAACCCCCGCCTCACCCCACAACACCCCCTACTCCACCCCAGCGTCGGGTTGCAGAACCGGGGCCATGTGCGGTAAAAGTTTCGCTGTGGGATTCCGAGACGAGGGCCACAATCTCAACCATGTCTAACATATTCGCCACTGTGGATAAATAACTGGTTAGTTTAATCATTCTGACCAGACGCACCGCCTCTCACTCATCCATGACTCCTCACTGCCGCTCCCCGTCACAGTGGACTCCCTCTTCCCTTCCAAATCGCTTCACTCTCCTCGCCACCCAAAACACTGAACCCTCCTTTCTATGAACCCGGTCAGTTTACCACACCCTCCACACTGCACTCATTCACTCATTTACGCTGCAAACTCGTCTCCCCTTCTCCTTTCTCTTGACGCCATTTTCACTCACTTCACCTTCCTCGCCACCCCTATAGCTCACCCCCACCACCTCGGTATCCTGCACACCCATCCATCCTCACCCCTTTCTGTAGCCCACCACGTCGCCTACCCCCCCCCCACCAATTCCACCTTTCCATCCCAGTCTCCGTAAAAAAAACCTCCCACTCCCTTTCTTTTAGCCCTCTATCCCTTTCTCTCTACCTCGCTCTCCTCACTCTCCAGCTCTCTCCCCTTGGTCCAACCATCTCTAAATCCCCCTCTCTATATCCCCCGTGACTGTCCACTCTCAACATCATACATTGCCAGGTATGATGATGCGGCCATCACTGAATCGTGGCTGAAGGATGATTGCAGCTGGGAGCTGAATGCCCAAGGTTACATGTTATATCAGAGGGATAGGAAGGCAGGCAGAGTGGGTAGTGCGGCTCTACTGGTAAAGGCAGGGAGATGTTACATAGGACTGGAAGATGTTGAATCCTTGTGGATTGAGTTAAGAAACAGCAAGTGTAAAAAGACGCTGATGGCAGTTATATAGAGGCCTCTAACAGTGGCTGGGAGGTGGACCACAGGTTACAACAGGTAATAGAAAAGGCGAGTCAAAAGGGCAATGTTATGGCAGTCATGGGACATGTTAACATGAAGGTCAACTGGGAAAATCAAGTTAGTAATGGATCTCAAGGGAGTGAGTTTGTTGAATGCCCGAGGGATAGCCTTTCAGAACAGTTTGTCGTTGAGCCTACTACGGAATCAGCTGTACTGGATTGGGTGCTATACAATGAACGGGAGGCGATTAGGGAGCTTAAAGTAGAAGAACCTTTGGAAAATGTGATCGCAACACGAGTGCGAGCAACTAAAATCATTAGAAGGGAAAAGATGAAATATGAAAGCAAGCTGAGAAATAATATCAAAGTAGAATATAAAAGTTTTTCCCCAAGTGTATATTAAAAAATAAAAGAGAAATTGGAGTGGATCAAGGACCGCTAGAAAACGAGGCAGGAGAAATAATAACCGGGTACAATGAGATGGCTGATGAAACTAATTGAGTATTTTGCATCATTCTTCACTGTGGAAGACACTAACAACACGCCTGATGTTGTGGTGTGTGAAGGAAGAGAAGTGGGTGCAGTTACTATTACAAGAGAGAAGGTGCTCAAAATACTGAAAGACCTAAAGGTACACAAGTCACCGTGACCAGAAGAACTGCACCCTGGGGTGCTGAAAGAGGTAGCGTTAGAGATTCTGCTGGCATTAGAAATTACCTTTCAAAATTCATTAGACTCCAGCATGGTGTCGGAGGACTGGAAAACTGCAGATGCCACTCCACTCTTTAAGAAAGGAGGAAGGCAGCAGAAAGGCAACAATAGACCAGTTAGCCTGACCTCAGTTGTTGGGAAGATGTTAGAATCAATTGTTAAGGATGAGGTGATGGAGTACCTGGTGACACAGGACAAGTTAATACAAAGTCAGCATGGTTTCCTTCAGGGAAAATCCTGCCTGACGACTCTTTTGGAATTTCTCAAGGAGATTACAAGTAGATTAGATAAAGGTGATGAATTGGATGCTGTACATTTGGAACCCCAGAAGCCCTTTGACCAGGTGCACACACATGAACTGCTTACCAAGTTAAGAGTCCATAGTATTACAGGAAATTCACTAAAGTGGTTAGAGCATTGGCTGATTGGCAGGACGCAGGGAGTTAAAATAAAAAAGACCCTTTTCTGGTTGTTTGCCAGTCACTAGTTCCGCAGGGGTCAGTAATGGGACCGCTTCTTTTTATGCTTTATATAACTGAGTTAGATAATGGAATAGATTGTTTTGTTGCCAAGTTTTCAGATGATGCGAAGGTTGGTGGAGGGGCACTAGTGTTGAGGAAACAGGAAGGATGAAGAATGATTTAGTTTAGGAGAATTGGGAAGAAAGTGGCAAATGAAGTACAATGTGGGAAAATGCAGGGTCATGCAATTTGGTAGCAGAAACAAATGTGCGGACTATTTTTTAAACTGTGAGAAATTCCAGGAATCTAAGATGCAGGGGGAGATGGGAGTCCTTGTGCAAAACACCATGAAGGTTATCTTACAGGCTCAGTCGGTGGTGAGGAAGGCAAATGCCATGTTAGCATTCATTTGAAGAGGTCTAGCATACAAGAGCAAGGATGTGATGCTGAGGCCTTATAAGGCACTGGTGAGGCCTCACCTTGAGTAGTTTGAACAGCTTCGAGCCCGTCATCTTAGAAAAGATCTGCTGCCATTGGAGAGGGTCCAGAGGCGCTTCATAAGGATGATTCCAGGAATGAAAGGGTTATCACACGAGGAGCGTTAGATGGCTCTGGGTCTGTACTCGCTGGAATTCAGAAGGATGAGGGGAATATCATTGAATCCTTTCAAATGTTGAAAGGCCCGGACAGAGTAGGTGTGGGAAGGATGTTTCCATCGTGGGACAGTCTAGGACAAGAGAGCACAGCCTCAGGATAGAGGGGCGCCCTTTCAAAACAGATCCGGAAAAATTTCCCGAGCCAAAGTACGGTGAGTGGGTGGAATTCGTTGCCACATGCAGCGGTGGTGGCCAGATCATTGGGTATGTTTAAGGCAGAGATTGACAAGTTCTTGATTAGACATGACAATGAACATTACGGGGAGAAGAGCGGGAACTGGAATTGAGGAGGAGAGGAAAAGGTTTAGTCATGATTAAATAGCGGAGCAGACTCGTTAGGCCAGATGGCCTCATTCTACTCCCATGTCTTATGGTCTCTCTTTCTCCTCCTCCCTTTTTCCCACCATCTCTCCACACACTCACTTTCATCTGCAGCTACCCGCTCTCTACTTTCCACACACAACTTTCTCAACACCTCACTCTCCTCCCATTCCTCAGCAATGGAGGGAGGTAGCGTTCTACCTCCACCTCCACGCTCATATAAAGATCACTTAACAAGTCAGTAGCTCTGTAACCGCGAACGCTGCAGATTCCAGATTCTCGGTAATGTTGGTTATATTGAGGAAATCACAGTTAGGAACGCCACGGGCTGGTTTATGTATGTTGCCAGCGGGGGGGTGGGGGGCGCTGGTAGTGGATCCAAATGCAAGACACAGACACTGAAGTAATGGGAGCAGGGCTAAGATTATCCAGAATGCAACGGAAGTCCCGGAGGAAAGGACGCTGGACATGGATACAGGCCCTGGACGAGACAAGCACACCGAGCCTGGGCTAGGACTCAGACTGTGAAAGCGGGACCTGGATGAGGAACTTGGAACTAGATGTCTGGACTAGGACTCCGAGCCAGAGACTGGACAGGGACCCGGAACATGGGTCTTGACTCGGGCTCGGAACCTGGATCCAGTCGAGGGCTCGGGACTAGGAACAGACTAGACACAAGATAACACTGGGATCACAGGGACGTGGCTTGGACTAGACCAGGATCTTGGACGTGGCTAGGGCTGGACGAGGAATCCCCAGGACCAGGCTGGGCGAGGTACTCCTGGGCTCAGTGAGGCACCAGAACTGGATGAGGACACGAAGCTCGGACTTGGACGGGGCTGGAACATGGCGCCCTGCCTTGATCTTGGAACACAGAGCCTTGGTGTTGGAATACAGGGTCACAGAGCCGCTATCCCTCCCTGGGAACAGGTCTGAGAGCCGGGGTTCTACACAGAACACTGAACCAGGACCCCTCCTTGGGAACAGGACTTAGGGCCGGGGATCTATGCAGAGTCAGGACCCCTCCTAAGGCCGGGACTCTTTCCTTGACGGACACTAAACACAGGGACACAAAGAGACAGATCCAAACTCAGTAATAGATAGGTCCATATCTTGGCATGGCGAGGCTCCAGTCTCACTCCGGCGGTTGAACTTGACGGCGATACAGGCAAGGACGCAGGCGAGGTTACAGGCAAGGTAGCAGGCGAAGGAAACTGACGAAGGTTAGTGCCAAAATAACTGTTTCTTTAAAAACTTTTTTTTATTGAGTTTTCAGATAATTACAGAAAGAAGAAAAAAAATACTCTTCCCCCTCCCCTTAGCCCCTCCCCCTATCATCCCAATAGAAAAAGAAAGAAAGAAAGAAAGAAAGAAAGAAAGAAAGAAAGAAAGAAAGAAAGAAAGAAAGAAAGAAAGAAAGAAAGAAAGAAAGAAAGAAAGAAAGAAAGAAAGAAAGAAAGAAAGAAAGAAAGAAAGAGAGAAAGAAAGAAAGAGTGCCTGGATATCGGAAGATCCCCACATGCTTCACGGAGTTCGTAATAACTTTAGTATATATATTTCTTTCTTTCCCCAAATAGCCAATTATTTTATCTTCAGAGCACCTATATATTTAATCCCGTCTTTTGTAAATAAGGGCGCCAAATGTTCAAAAATGTTTCATATTTATCTCTTAGATTATAAGTAATTTTTTCAAGTGGAATACAGCTGGAAATTTCATTCTTCCAACGATCTATACTTATGTATGCATCCGATTTCCAAGTAAATGCAATAGCCTTTTTGGCTACTGCCATTCCATTTTCATAAATTCTTTCTGATATTTATTCAATTTGGGTTTCGATTTTATCCCTTCAATATCGCCTAATAAAAATAATATTGGATTATGTGGAAGTTGTGTTCCAATAATTTGGTCCAATAAAACTCTTAAATTTGTTCAAAAAGGTTGAATTTTAGAACAAGACCAAGTAGAATGTAAAAAAGTACCAATTTCTTGGTTACATTGGAAACACTGATCAGATAAATTCGGGTTTAATTTATTTATTTTTTGTGGTGTAATATATAATTGATGTAACAAATTATATTGCACTAATCTTAACCGGACATTTATTGTATTTGTCATACTATCAAAACATAGTCTTGACCAAGTTGTTTCTTCACTTTTAATATTCAAGTCACTTTCCCATTTTTGTCTTGACTTATGGACTCCTTGTTTAAATGCCTGTTTTTGAATCAAGCTATACATACAAGAAATAAATTTTTTAGTTTTTCCTTTTTGAATTAAAGTTTCTATTTTATTTAGATTTCGGCAATAACATTGTTTGACCTAATTTTTCTCTTAAATAAGCCCTTAATTTGAAGTAACAAAAAAGAGTGTTGTTTGATACTTTATATTTATTCCTTAATTGATCAAATGACATTAATATACCTCCTTCAAAACAATCTCCTATATATCTAATCCCTTTTTGAAAGCAATTATATAAAAGTTGATCATCGATTGTAAAAGGAATAAGTCTATCTTGAATTAAAGATCTCTTTGCTAATAAAGATTTCTTTGTCTCATCATCAACATTTATCTTATTCCATTAGTCAATCAAATGTTTTAATATAGGAGATTATTTCTTTTCCCGTATCCATTTAGATTCCCATTTATATATAAAATCTTCTGGTGTATTTTCTCCTATTTTATCTAGTTCTATTCTAATCCATGCCGGTCTATCTTTCTCAAAAAAAGATGCAATAAATCTAAGTTGATTTGCATTATAATAATTCTTAAAATTTGGAAGTTGTAACCCTCCTAGATCAAGTTGTCATGTCAATTTTTCCAACGATATTCTTGACATCTTACCTTTCCAAAGAAACTTCCTCACATATTTATTTAACTCTTGAAAAAACTTCTGGGGTAATTGTATTGGTAGTGATTGAAATAAGTATTGTAGTCTAGGGAATATATTCATTTTTACGGTATTTACTCTACCTACTAATGTTATTGGTAATATCATCCATTTATCAAGATCTTCTTGAATTTTTTTCAATAATGGTAAGTAATTTAATTTGTATAAGTTCTTTATATCATTATCAACTCTTATACCTAAATATTTTATACCATTTGCCGGCCATCTAAATTGAGTTATTAATCGACATTGACTATAATCTCCTTTAGTAAGAGGTAAAATTTCACTTTTATCCCAATTTATTTTGTAACCTGATATTTTCCCATATTCTTCTAATCTATAGGATAATTTACGCAACGAGTGCAATGGGTTTGTTAAATAAAGCAGAACATCATCAACAAATAAGATAATCTTGTATTCTTCCTGATTAACTCTGAAACCCTTAATATCTGGGTCCATTCTAATTAATTCAGCTAATGGTTCTATCGCCAACACAAATAAAGCAGGTGATAATGGACAACCTTGCCCTTGTTAACTGAAATGGTGTTGAAATTTGACCATTTGTCACTACTTTAGAGATATTATGAACTAGGTGAAAGATGACATAAGGTCCTTGCATGGCAGTTAAAAACAGACCAGACTTCTAAAACGATAAATGCAATTCGAACAAGAGTAAATAAAATTACTTATAAACCTTTAGAAATTAATGAAACTTTCAAGAATTTTTATTCTGAATTGTATCAATCAGAATCACAAAATGATAATGTCAAGATAGAAAGGTTTTTATCACAAATAACTCTTCCAAAATTAAATACGGAAGAACAGAAGGGATTAGATATGCTTTTTACATTAAAAGAGGTTGAAGAAGCTCTGGGATCATTTCAAAGCAATAAATCTCCAGGAGATTTCAACCTGAATTTTATAAAAAGTTTAAAGATTTATTAATTCCTCCTTTTGTGGAGTTAATACATCAAGCGTAAAGAACTCATAAACTTCCAGAATCTTTTTTGACAGCTATTTTAATAGTATTGCCAAAGAAAGATAGAGATCTTTTAAAGCCAACATCATATAGACCTATTTCTTTGTTAAACACTGATTATAAAATAATAGCAAAAATCTTATCTAACAGACTATCTAAATACTTACCAAAATTAATACATATGGATCAAACAGAATTTATTAAAAATAGACAATCGGCAGATAATGTAACTCGGTTATTTAGTATAATTCATTTGGCTCAAAAGAGGGAGGAAATTAGTGTGGCAGTTGCTTTAGATGCAGAAAAAGCATTTGATAGATTGAATGGGATTTTTTATTTAAGGTATTGGAAAAATATGGATTAGGGGTATCTTTTATAAAATGGATTAAAATAACTGTTGAGATAAGCTGCCGAACTAACTGCCAAGGATTCAGAAGTGCGGGAACAGGAAGAAAGGAGAGAACGGTCCAGCAGATTGAAGCTGAATCCCGAAACGATTTATGGAGCCAGCCCAAAACGAGAATCAGGTGCCTCAATTAAGGCAGCCACTGGACCCAGGGAAAACAGGAAATCCCGGAATGAGGATCGATGAACCGGACCGTAAACCGGAACGCGGATTTCACGGACCGGACCATGACACTCACTCCAGTACAATCGCATGTTTATTGTGATTGTTTTTCTCAGTTAATGTGAGAGGGGGTAAGTTCAAAGGAGATGTGAGAGGCAAGTTCATTCACACAGAGATTGGTGGGTGTCTGGAATGCCTGGGCTGATGGTAGAGGCAGATACATTAGACACTTTTAAGAGACGCTGAGACAGGCACATAAATGTGAAGAACATGGAGGGAGATGGACATTGTGCAGGCACAAGGAATCAGTTTAGTGGCCATTTGGTTGCTAATTTATTTGGCTGAGCTCAACATGATGGGCCGAACTTTGTTGACGTTCTTTGTTACGTCAGTAATATTTCAATGTTATTTTCAGTTCGGTGCATTGTTTTACCGTACCGAGCTGCAGAAATCCTTTCAGCCTTTTGTCCAACTTTGCAAACTCATTCCTGATTCCCACATCACTCTCTGGGACTGGGAGCCTTTCCCCATCACCAGGTCTGAGGAACAGCGGGGAATCCTCTGTCACGGTTTCCTTCTCTGTGAGTTCTGTGATTTCCTGTAAACATGGAACGTGTTGAGTGACAGACTGAGTGAAAGAGAATGGAGAAGACATTATCTGCTCAGTGATGAAACGTCCCAGTGACTTTGATCACAGGAACAGTTACTGGGCAGCCCCTTTATCTATTCTGTAAATTACCGGGTTCGGTAATTAGCAGCAAAGCACATGACTGTGGAAATTACAAATCAGAATATTATTAGAGTCACAGAGCCCAGCAGCACTGGAACAGGCTTTTCGGCCCTTCTAGTCAATACCGACCCGTTTTTGTTTTTACTGCCAACTACCTGCATACACTTCCCATCCATGTCCTTACCCAAATTTCTCTTTAGTGTCTAACTCGAACCCACATCCACCACTTCCACTGGCAGCTCATTCCACACCCTCACCAAACTCTGAGTGAAGAATTCCCCTTCAGATTCCCGAAAAAAATTCACATTTCACCCTGAAATATCAAGTGTGACACTGGGAGAGTGGGTCTGGAACCGGAGGAAATAGCAGAGGTACTTAATGAATACTTTACTTCAGTATTCACTATGGAAAAGGATCTTAGTGATTGTAGTGATGACTTGCAGCAGACTGAAAAACTTGAGCATGTAGATATTAAGAAAGAGGATGTGCTGCAGCTTTTGGAAAGCATCAAGTTGGATAAGTCGCGGGTATTGGATAAGATGTACCCCGTCTACTGTGAGATGCGAGGGGGGAGATTGCTGAGCCTCTGGCAATGATCATCAATGGGGACCAGAGAGTTTCCGGAGGATTGGAGGGTTGCGGATGTTGTTCCTTTACTCAAGAAAGGGTGTAGAGATAGTCCAGGAAATTATAGACCAGTGATTCTTACCTCAGTGGTTGGTAAGTTGATGGAGAAGTTCCTGAGAGGCAGGATTTATAAACATTTGGAGAGGTATAATATGACTAGTAATAGTCAGCATGACTTTGTCAAGGACAGGTCGTGCCTTACGAGCCCGATTGAATTTTTTGATGATGTGACTAAACACATTGATGAAGAAAGAACAGTAGATGCAGTGTATATGGATTTCAGCAAGGCATTTGATAAGGTAACCCATGTAAGGCTTATTGAGAAAGTAAGGAGGCATGGGATCCAAGGGGACATTGCTTTGTGGATCCAGAACTGGCTTGCCCACTGAAGGCAAAGAGTGGTTGTAGATGGGTCATATTCTGCATGGAGGCCGGTGACCAATGGAGTGCCTCAGGGATCTGTTCTGGGACCCTTACTCTTTGTGTTTTTTATAAATGACCTGGATGAGGAAGTGGAGGGATGGGTTGGTAAGTTTGCTGATGACACAAAGGTTGGATGTTTTGTGCATAGTGTGGATGGCTGTCAGAGTTTACAGCGGGACATTGATAGGATGCAGAACAGGGCTGAGAAGTGGCAGATGGAGTTCAGCCCAGGTAAGTGTGAAGTGGTTCATTTTAGTAGGTCAAATATGATGGCAGTGAAAATGTCGGGACTGAGATGAGGGGAAATGTCTCCACGCCGAGGGGGGTAAATGTCTGTAAATCCCCACCACAGAGGGCGGTGATGACTCGGTGATCGTCCTCACATAAAACAGAGGCTGGCAGATTTGTGGAGTCCCAAGGGATCGAGAAAATGAGGATCGGTAGAAGCATGCGGCTGAGATGGGAGAGTAGCCTCCATCTTGCTGATGGTTAAAGGGGCCGAATGACCTCCTCCTGTTGTTTCTCACTTAATGTTTCAGTGTTCCTGTCCAGTGAGGCCAGAGGAATTTGAATAGAAATGAGTGTTTATAAACATAGACTGATTTAAATGACAAACACGAGGAAATTTGCAGATGCTGGAAATTCAAGCAACACACAAAATGCTGGTAGAACACAGCAGGTTAGGCAGCATCTATAGGGAGAAGCGCTGTCCACGTTTCGGAACGTTTCAGGACTGTCGAAGGGTCTCGGCCCGAAGCGTCGACAGTGCTTCTCCCTATAGATGCTGTCTGACCTACTGAGTTCCACCAGCATTTTGTGTGTGTTGACTGATTTAAAAGAAACCAGCTCATTTTCTGTGTGGGTCTGAATTGTGTGTCGGGATGGAAAGTGAATCAGAACTATAACTCTGAGAACTCTGTGACCTGGGACTGGAGGGAAAGGGATCGATGAAGATATGGCGGAAAATCTAAATACGTATGGAAATGATATAGGGAAATAATGAAATAATGTGGGGAATGCGGCGGTGGGTAGGGCAATATGTGAAGGGCGAGGAACAGTCACCGGTCACATGGGAGACCCTCCAGCGAAATGCCGCATTTGCGGGTTTGTTTCCGTGGCCCCGCCCACCGCCTGTGACGCAAGAAGAAGCACATTGCGCATGCTCACAGGCCCGAGCCGGGCAGTGATGTTTTTTCGCTCTTTGTGGAAGTGGGTCAGCGGTGGGTCGGGGATCGGGATCGGGATCGGGAGGGGGTCCTCGCCCCCTTGGACGGGGAGCCGGAGACGGATTATTCTCTGCGGGGCAACACCAACAATTTCCCTTCGGTGAGTATTGAAGCCGGTCCCGAGCGGGGAGGTCTGACGTTGAGTGGTGAGTTAACTTTCCCGAACTCAAACAAGAGAAAATCTGCAGATGCTAGAAATGCGAGCAACGCGCACAAAATGCTGGAGGAACTCAGCAGGCCGGGCAGCATCTAGGGGAAGAATACAGTCGACATTACCGGCCGAAACCCTTCGGCAGGACTGGAGAATAAAAGGTGGGGGTGGGGAGGGAGAGAGAAACACAAGGTGATCGGTGAAACCTGAAGGGGGAGGGGATGAACTTTCCCGAACTGGCGGCCTCGCCTCGCTTCCTTCACAGAATCTGCCGGGGTCGGTCCGGGTTGTGAGACCTTCACACCGAACCGTCTGAGATGAGCCGCCGCTCAGCCCCTGTTGTTCTGGTCCTATTAGCAGGATGACGTAAAATATATTTCTATCTTGTTACTGACAGAGAATTGTATAATTGCTGTTCTGTGTGTTATCTGAATGCACTTGCCTGTGATGCTGCTACAAGTCAGTGTTTTCTGTAACTGTACCATCCCGTACTTGTGCACTTGGTAATAAATTCAACAGGACATGAGAAATCTCAGTGAGATTTGATTAGTGATGATCATCTTGTCAGCTCGGTTGGTCGAATGTATGAGACAGTATACTGTTAAATGCAAAACCCTGAACAGTGTTGATGATCAGAGGGATTTTAGACTCCAAGTTCATCGCTCCCTGAGAGAGACTGCACAGATTGATCGGGTGTTTAAGAAGGCAAATGGTGTGGTTGTATTTATCAGTTGAAGCATTGAGTTCAAAAGTCGGGAAGTTGTGCTGCAGCTTTATAAAACTAGTTAGACCACATCTGGAGTGTTTCATACAGTTCTGGTCGCTCCCATTCTCGGAAGGATGTCGGGGCTTTGGAATGGGCGCAGAAAAGGTTTACCAGGATATTGCCTGGATTAGAGGGCCTGAGCTTTAACGGGAGGTTGGACAAAATTGTGTCGTTTTCTCCGGAGCCGTGCCGGCTGGGGTGAGACAGGATAGACGTTTATAAGATTACCAGAGGATTAGAAGCCATGTCTCAGAAAGGCAGCATCCATTATCAAGGACCTCCAGCACCCAGGGCATGTGGTTTTCTCAATGTTACCAGCAGGTAAGGAGGTACAGAAGTCTGAAGGCTCACACTCAGTAATTCAGGAACAGTTTCTTCCCCTCTGCCATCCGATTGCTAAATGGATATTGAACCCTTGAACACTACCTCACATTTAAAATATATAGTATTTGTTTGTTGCACGATTTTTAATTTATTCACAGAAACATAGAAAACCTACAGCACAATACAAGACCTTTGGCCCACAAAGTTGTGCCAACATGTCCCTACCTTAGTTATTACTATGGTTACCCATAGCCCTCTATTTTTCTAAGCTAGTATTTCTTTATTTTTCTCCAGTGTCTCCAGGTACCTATCCAAAAGACCATATTCTACCCACCTCCACCACCGTTGCCGGTAGCCAATTCCACACACTCACCACTCTCTGAGTAAAAAAACTTATCCGTAACATTTCCTCTGCAACTACTCCCCAGCACCTTAAACCTGTGCTGTCTTTTCATAACCATTTCAGACCTGGGAAAAAGTCTCTGACTATCCACACGATCAATGCCTCTCATCATCTTATACACCTCTATCAGGTCACCTCTCATCGTCCGTTGCTCCAAGTAGAAAAGGCTGAGTTCACTCAAACTATTCTAATAAGGCATGCTCCACAATCCAGGCAACATCTGTGTAAATATCCTCTGCACCATTTCTATGGTTTCCACATGCTTCGTGTAGTGAGGCAACCAGAATTGAGCACAGTGGGGTGTGACCAGCATCACATATAGCTGCAACATTACCTCTCGGCTCCTAAATTCAATCCCACGATTGATGAAGGTCAATGTATCATATGCCTTCTTAACCACAGAGTCAACCTGCGTAGCAACTTTGAGTGTCCTATGGACTGGGACCCCAGGATCCCTCTGATCCTCCACACTGCCAAGAGTCTTACCATTAATGTTATATTCTGCCATCATGTTTGACCTAACAAAATGAACCACTTCACACTTATCTTGTTTGAACTCCATCTGCCACTTTTCAGCCCATTTTTGCATCCTATCAATGTCCCACTGAAACCTCTGACAGCCCTCCACACTATCCACAACTCCGCCAACCTTTGTGTCATCAGCAAATTTGCTAACCCATCCCTCCACTTCCTCATCCAGGTCATTTATCAAAATCACAAAGAGTAAAGGTCCCAGATATACTGTAAATGATTTAGTTGTTTATTTTTATTATTTTATTTTGGTTTTTTTTTCCTTCTATAATATGTATTGCATTGAACTGCTGCTGCACAGTTTTCAAATTTCATGACACACACCGGTGATAATAAACCTGATTCTGATTCTGAGTGGACAGACAATCTATTTCTCCTGGGAGTTGAAATGTCTAATATATTTAAGGTGAGAGGAGATGTAAGCAGCAAGTTTGTTTCTTTACACAGAGTGGTGGGTAGCTGGAAAACTCTGCCTGGGGTGGGAGACCCCCTGGTCACGTGATCCCGTTTGCCCCTCCCATTTAACAGCAGATGGGCAACAGCTGTGCATCTGTTCCTGAGGTCCTGCCCTCCGGATGATGTGACACTCACTTCGCGCATGCTCTCTGTCTCCGGCCGGGCGGTGTTTTCTTTTCCGGTCAGTGCTGAAGTGCATCATCTGTGGGATCGAGGGAAGGGTCCTCACCTCCTGGGTGGGGGAGCCAGGGGTCGGGATCACTGTCTGTGGGCCGAAGATATTGCGTTCCCATCGGTGAGTATTGAGACCGATCCTGAGCGGGGAGATCCGATGTTGGCCGTGAGCCCCGAACTGAGGACCAATTACTCATTTATTTTCTGATTATCTGGGCTGGTCAAAAATGTGTCGACTTCACTTAATCTGCATTGAACGATCCAAACCTGGAGCCCAGGCTGTCTATTTCCGCAGAGCTGAAATGGGAGACCCACCAACAGGTCACATGAGGCTGTTTACCGTCGATCAGCCCTACCCTTCACTTTGTGATGCAAGATGACGTGGTGTGTGCTCAGAGTCCCCGGGTGGGTCAGGATGCTTCCTCTATGTTGTGTTGGGGGATCTGACATTGGTCACTGAGTCCCGTTAACTTCCCCCAACTCGCCACGCTTCCTGAGGCTGCTCACATTTGTCCTTGAGCTTTGTGGCTGTTGTGTCTTCTCCTGGACTGGGGTGGGTGAGAAAGGAGAACGTCCCAGGTTTTGGGGATCTTTGTTTTCACTGCCTGCTTTACCGAGGGACTGGGAAGTCTAGGGGGGAGAATGGTTTCTGTGATGTGCACGTGGCCGAGTGGTTTAGCAATCTGAAGGTCATGAGTTTGAGCCTCAGGCCAGGCAGTGCGTTGTATCCTTGAGCATGGCACTTAACCACACATTGCTCCTGCACATTTATAGCCCAGATGGATCAAATCACCTAATCCTGTTCCTGTGTCTTATGTATTACCATGACAGAATGATGGCTCCTTCTTATCCCATATTGTTTTGTGATGTGTGAGGGGCAATGAAAGATTGTTCACTGAGATTATTATATTTGGCTTCAACGTTTAAATTTCAGTGAGTTTTGTTCTTAGTAACATTAAGCAGAAATGTTTGGTTCTCCTTTTCATTGTTATGTGCTTCATTATCTCTCTGGTTAGTGTTAGACCTGCGGTGAGAGGTTTATTGGAAGAAAAACCCCAACTGGAAGCAAACCACAGCTGAAGACGTGGGAACAGCAACAAGTGAACTGGCCCGAGGACTGAGAGCATCAACTGGAGAGAACAACTCTGAATCAGCTGACTTGGAGTTCCCAGTGAGTCAGTGAGGAGGAAGTTTGGTGAGTCTCATTTACTCAAACACTGGTCATTTATACATTACACACCTGTACAATAGAAGGTGGGAAATAGTTGGTGAGACTGAATGTGCCCAGAAGAACCATTTATGACTCTGTCAGACACAGTTGCAATCACACCAGGTCTGGTAATGTGCTTCCAGCAGCCCAGCCCTTTAAAATCACTCGCATTTTGTGGAAGTCAAATCTGGATAAAGTGGTGGAAATCGGGCAGAATCTCAAGTTGCTGGAGATCTGCACTAAAAACTGAAAATGAAGTCATCCTGACAAAATGTTATTAACCTGAATTGTAAAGATTGTTCCTCTCCCCACAGCTGTTCCTTACATGCTGAGAAGTTTGGTAATTCCAATTTCTTTTTATTATATTCACTCTGGATTGGTTTATGTTTCCTGAAATGTACCAGTTTTAATGTGGTAGTGGAAATGGCTCACTCTGTGATAGTTGAACAATAAAGTAACCACAACTTTTCCCTGCAAATTACCTTGGAGCCAATTAGTTTGTTATTCCTAGAAATGTGTTCAGTACAGTTGTTGTGAACAAGGTTTACAGAATAATCTCAGGAATGTTCGGCGTTATGTATCAGGAGCATTTGATTGTTTTGGACCTGTGCTCAATGGAGTTCGGAGGGACGGTGGGGGTGGTGGGGGGATGTTTGGTTAAGTAAACCTACCAAATGCTGAAAAGAGTGGATACAGTGGACATGGAGAGCATGTTTCCATTAGACTGTGATCTGACAGCAAAGTCTCGGAATAAAGAAGCTTCCCTTTAAAACTGAGTGGAGAAAAAAATTTGGCCAGAAGATGTCTGATCTGTGGAATTTGTTGCCACAGAGGTTGGTTGAAGCTGCCATTTGGGTATATTTATGACAGAGATTAACATATTGATGATTGCTGAACAGCTCAGGGTTGCAGGAGGAAGGCAGGAATATGGTGTTGGAATGAAAATCAGCTGTGGTTAAATGGTGGGGCAGACCAGATGGATTGAATCACCTAATTCTGTTCCTGACTGCATGATGGCTGCTCCTTATCCTATATTGTTTTGTTCTTAGTAACATTAACCAGAAATGTTTGGTTCTCCTTTTTATTGTTATTGTACTTCATTGTCTCTCTGGTTAAAGTTAGACCTGCGGTGTGAGGTTCATTGGAAGAAAAACACCAACAAGAAGCAAACCACGGCTGAAGACGAGGGAACAGCAACAAGTGAACCAGCCTGAGGACTGAGAGCATTAACTGGACAGAACCCTTCTGACTCGAGACTCTGAGATTCCATTGATTCAGTCAGGAGAAAGTTTGGTGAGTCTCATTTACTCAAACACTGGTCCTTTAGACATTACATACCTGTATAAGGGAAGGTGGGATATAGTAGGAGTGAGACTGAATGTGCCCATAAGTACCAATTATGTCTCTGTCAGACCCAGTTGCAATCACTCCAGGTCTGGTAATGAACTTCTAGCAGCCCAGCCCTTTAAAACCACTCCTATTCTGTGGAAGTCAAATCCGGATAAAGTCACTCAGAGACCGTACGGTACAAACTCTTTAATCCAAGCACCCGGGGCTTACTTAGTTAGTCGCTCAAACGGGAACAGTCTGTGACAGTTCCCACCAAATCCACTAACTGACTAACAATTCCCCTTACACCACAGATATATCCATCCATATACACCCCACACAAGACAGGCTGGAGCCAAAGATATAGACAATAGACAATAGGTGCAGAAGTAGACCATTCGGCCCTTCGAGCCTGCACCGCTATTTTGAGATCATGGCTGATCATCTACTATCAATACCCGGTTCCTGCCTTGTCCCCATATCCATTGATTCCCCTATCCATAAGATACCTATCCAGCTCCTTCTTGAAAGCATCCAGAGAATTGGCCTCCACTGCCTTCTGAGGCAGTGCATTCCAGACCCCCACAACTCTCTGGGAGAAGAAGTTTTTCCTTAACTCTGTCCTAAATGACCGACCACTTATTCTCAAATCATGCCCTCTGCTACTGGACTCTCCCAGCATGTGGAACATATTTCCTGCCTCTATCTTGTGCAATCCATTAATAATCTTACATGTTGCAATCAGATCCCCTCTCAATCTCCTTAATTCCAGCGCGTACAAGCCCAGTCTCTCTAACCTCTCTGCATAAGACAGTCTGGACATCCCAGGAATTAACCTTGTGAATCTATGCTGCAGTTCCTCTACAGCCAGGATGTCCTTCCTTAACCCTGGAGACCAAAACTGTACACAATACTCCAGGTGTGGTCTCACCGGGGCCCTGTACAAATGCAAGAAGATTTCCTTGCTCTTGTACTCAATTCCCTTTGTAATAAAGGCCAACATTCCATTAGCCTTCTTCACTGCCTGCTGCACTTGCTCATTGACCTTCAGTGACTGATGAACAAGGACTCCTAGATCTCTTTGTATTTCTCCCTTATCTAACTTTACACAGTTCAGATAATATTCTGTCTTCCCGTTCTTACTCCCAAAGTGGATAACCTCACACTTATTCACATTAAACGCCAACTGCCAAGTATCTGCCCACTCACCCAGCTTATCCAAGTCACCTTGAATTCTCCTAACATCCTCATCACATGTCACACTGCCACCCAGCTTAGTATCATCAGCAAACTTGCTGATGTTATTCTCAATGCCTTCATCTAAATCGTTGACGTAAATCGTAAACAGCTGTGATAGATAGATAGATAGATGGATAGATACTTTATTCATCCCCATGGGGAAATTCAACATTTTTTCCAATGTCCCATACACTTGTTGTAGCAGAAACTCATTACATACAATCCTTAACTCAGTAATAATATGATATGCATCTAAATCACTAACTCAAAAAAAGCATTAATAATACCTTAAAAAAAAGTTCTTAAGTCCTGGCAGTTGAATTGTAAAGTCTAATGGCATTGGGGAGTATTGACCTCTTCATCCTGTCTGAGGAGCATTGCATCGACAGTAACCTGTCACTGAAACTGTGTCTCTGGATGGTGCTATGTAGAGGATGTTCAGGGTTTTCCATAATTGACCATAGCCTACTCAGCGCCCTTCGCTCAGCTACCGATGTTAAACTCTCCAGTACTCGTTAAACTCTCCAGTACTTTGCCCACGACAGAGCCCGCCTTCCTTACCAGCTTATTAAGACATGAGGCGTGCTTCTTCTTAATGCTTCCTCCCCAACACGCCACCACAAAGAAGAGGGCGCTCTCAACAACTGACCTATAGAACATCTTCAGCATCTCACTGCAGACATTGAATGACGCCAACCTTCTAAGGAAGTACAGTCGACTCTGTGCCTTCCTGCACAAGGCATCTGTGTTGGCAGTCCAGTCTAGCTTCTCATCTAACTGTACTCCCAGATACTTGTAGGTCTTAACCTGCTCCACACATTCTCCATTAATGATCACTGGCTCCATATGAGGCCTAGATCTTCTAAAGTCCACCACCATCTCCTTGGTCTTGGTGATATTGAGACGCATGTAGTTTGAGTTGCACCATATCACAAAGTCCTTTATCAGTTTCCTATACTCCTCCTCCTGTCCATTCCTGACACACCCCACTATGGCTGTGTCATCAGCGAACTTCTGCACATGGCATGACTCCGAGTTATATTGGAAGTCTGATGTGTGCAGGGTGAACAGGACCGGAGGTCCCAATACCGAGCCCTGTGGCACCCCACTAGTCACCACCTGCCATTCCGAGAAACACCCATTCAGAGCTATCCTTTGCTTTCTATCTGCCAACCAGTTTTCTATCCATGTCAATGTCTTCCCCCAATGCCATGAGCTTTGATTTTACCCATCAATCTCCTATGTGGGACTTTATCAAATGTCTTCTGAAAATCGAGGTACACTACATCCACTGGATCTCTCTCGCCTAACTTCCTGGTTACATCCTCGAAAAACTCCAGTAGATTAGTAAAGCATGATTTACCCTTGGTAAATCCATGCTGGCTCGGCCCAATCCTATCACTGCTATCTAAATATGCCACTATTTCATCTTTAATAATGGACTCTAGCATCTTCCCCACTACTGATGTTAGGCTGACAGGTCGATAGTTCTCTGTTTTCTCCCTCCTTCCTTTCTTAAAAAGTGGGATAACATTAGCCATTCTCCAATCCTCAGGAACTGATCCTGAATCTAAGGAACATTGGAAAATGATTACCAATGCATCCGCAATTTCCAGGGCCACCTCCTTTAGTACCCTAGGATGCAGACCATCTGGACCTGGGGATTTGTCAGCCTTCAGTCCCATCACTCTACTCATCACCATTTCCTTCCTAATGTCAATCTGTTTCATTTCCTCTGTTACCCTATGTCCTTGGCCCAAACATACATCTGGGAGATTGCTTGTGTCTTCCTAAGCAAAGACAGATCTAAAGTACTTATTAAATTCTTCTGCCATTTCTCTGTTTCCCATAACAATTTCACCCAATTCATTCTTCAAGGGCCCAACATTGTTCTTAACTGTCTTCTTTCTCTTCACATACCTAAAAAAGCTTCTACTATCCTCCTTTATATTCCGGGCTAGCTTGCGTTCGTACCTCATTTTTTCTCCCCGTATTGCCTTTTTAGTTAAGTTCTGTTGTTCCTTAAAAATTTCCCAATCATCCATCCTCCCACTCACCTTAGCTCTGTCATACTTACTTTTTTTTAATGCTATGCAATCTCTAACTTCCTTTGTCAACCACTGTGGCCCCTTTCCCCACTTTGAATCCTTCCTTCTCCTGGGGATGAACTGATTTTGCACCTTGTACATTATTCCCAAGAATACCTGCCATTGCTGTTCCACTGTCTTTTCTGCTAGGATATCTGTCCAGTTAACTTTGGCCAGCTCCTCCCTTATGGCTCCATAGTCTCCTTTGTTCAACTGCAACACGGATACCTCTGAGCTGCCCTTATCCTTCTCAAATTGCAGATAAAAACTTATCATATTATGATCACTACCTCCTAATGGACCTTTACTTAAGATCGCTGAACAAATCCTTTTCATTACATAACACTAAATCCAGAATAGCCTTGTCCCTGGTCGGCTCTCGTACAAGCTGTTCCAAGAATGCATATTTACTACATGACAGGCTGGAGCCCCTAAAGACAAACTACTAAATAGTCATAATGGTTTAAAAACAGAGAACAGACTGAAGCTGTCCTATCTCTACATGTGAATGCGCAAGGAGATAAGATAGATAGATAGATAGATAGATAGATAGATAGATACTTTATTCATCCCCATGGGGAAATTCAACATTTTTTCCAATGTCCCATACACTTGATCTTGAAGCATCTTAAGCATCTTGAAACCCTAGCTAGCTACCCGCAAGAAGAAACATGGCTCAGCACATCGGTTGATCATCAGCAGTTTCTTTCAGAAAACCTGGCTGCTATTGTTTAATGAAGTGTCAACCATTTTACAGACTTTATCATTCCCTCCTTTTGATCATTACATTACCAACAACACAGTAACATTTTACAGAGAAGGCAACTGACGACAGCATTGACTTATCAGTGGGTAAAGACAGTGTACAACAGTAATTGTAACAAAGATATGTACAACTATTAGGACATAATGCAGTATCATGCCCCACATATTACCAAACAGGCCTTCAAAGATCACCATTTCGACCCTTTGGTGAACCTGTGTAAATCCTGCCCTACTTTCTTGATGCTGTCAGTCTCCTTTGCAGTGTGCTCGGAGAGGGGTGTAATGTTAGTAGATTCATCAGGGATATACGTGCAGCATTCTGTGTCAATAACAGCACAGGTTCCCTCTTTCTCAGCTGGGATAAACTCTAAAGCTGTACGATTCTGTAGGACTGTTTGCCAGATTGCAATCATTTTAGTGGATATTTCTGTTACTTGGGCCTGTGTTTCTGACAGGGCCCCTGCAGTATTGTGGCCAGCTCCTCAAGTGCTGTATCCAAATTGATTATCTGTCATGAATTCCTGGCTACTCTATAGGAGAGAAAAGTAATCATCCAAAATCAATCAGTCTCAGTTGTTCCTCTCCGCTGCTGGGCACCTGCAGGTATGGCCAGGATGCATGTTTCCCAGTATTGGAAGTTCCGTTTGGTGGGGGCCTGAGACACCATTGCCCAAAACACTGACAGCCACAGTCATCTCTGACTGGACCACAGGTCCTCATCTCAATTCCCCGGGTGTTATTTGAGAAAGCCCAGGCTGACAGTTCCTCACTCTGGTTGAGCGGGAATACTGACATTGGAAGCATAGTTTTACCATGCTGTGGAATCTCAGCACAAACCCAGCAGGCCCCTAGTTCTACCTGTTTGGCATAGGTATGACAGAAAGACAGAAATGCGTTAACATGGGTGCACCCGGATGCTGGGGTGAGCCCTCTCAAAGACATAAACTTGAACACCAATACACAATAGGTGCAGAAGTAGACCATTCGGCCCTTTGAGCCTGCACCGCCATTTTGAGATCATGGCTGATCATCTACTATCAATACCCAGTTCCCGCCTTGTCCCCATATCCATTGATTCTGCTATCCATAAGATACCTATCTAGCTCCTCCTTGAAAGTATCCAGAGAATTGACCTCCACTGCCTTCCGAGGCAGTGCATTCCAGACCCCCACAACTGTCTGGGAGAAGAAGTTTTTCCTTAACTCTGTCCTAAATGACCTACCCCTTATTCTCAAACCATGCCCTCTGGTACTGGACTCTCCCAGCATCTGGAACATATTTTCTGCCTCCATCTTGTCCAATCCCTTAATAATCTTATATGTTGCAATCAGATCCACTCTCAATCTCCTTAATTCCAGCGTGTACAAACCCAGTCTCTCTAACCTCTCTGCGTAAGACAGTCCTGACATCCCAGGAATTAACCTTGTGAAATAACGCTGCACTTACTCTACAGCCAGGATGTCCCTTCCTTAACCCTGGAGACCAAAACTGTACACAATACTCCAGGTGTGGTCTCACCAGGGCCCTGTACAAATGCAAGAGGATTTCCTTGCTCTTGTACTCAATTCCCTTTGTAATAAAGGCCAACATTCCATTAGCCTTCTTCACTGCCTGCTGCACTTGCTCATTCACCTTCAGTGACTGATGAACAAGGACTCCTAGATCTCTTTGTATTTCTCCCTTACCTAACTCTACACCATTCGGATAATAATCTGCCTTCCTGTTCTTACTCCCAAAGTGGATAATCTCACACTTATTCACATTAAACGTCTTCTGCCAAGTATCTGCTCACTCATCCAGCCTATCCAAGTCACCCTGAATTCTCCTAACATCCTCATCACATGTCACACTGCCACCCGGCTTAGTATCATCAGCAAACTTGCTGATGTTATTCTCAATGCCTTCATCTAAATCGTTGACGTAAATCATAAAAAGCTGTGGTCCCAATACCGAGCCCTGTGGCACCCCACTAGTCACCACCTGCCATTCCGAGAAACACCCATTCAGAGCTATCCTTTGCTTTCTATCTGCCAACCAGTTTTCTATCCATGTCAATGTCTTCCCCCAATGCCATGAGCTTTGATTTTACCCATCAATCTCCTATGTGGGAATTTATCAAATGTCTTCTGAAAATCGAGGTACACTACATCCACTGGATCTCCCTTGTCTAACTTCCTGGTTACATCCTCGAAAAACTCCAGTAGATTAGTAAAGCATGATTTACCCTTGGTAAATCCATGCTGGCTCGGCCCAATCCTATCACTGCTATCTAAATATGCCACTATTTCATCTTTAATAATGAACTCTAGCATCTTCCCCACTACTGATGTTAGGCTGACAGGTCAATAGTTCTCTGTTTTCTCCCTCCCTCCTTTCTTAAAAAGTGGGATAACATTAGCCATTCTCCAATCGTCAGGAACTGATTCTGAATCTAAGGAACATTGGAAAATGAATACCAATGCATCCGCAATTTCCAGGGCCACCTCCTTTGGTACCCTAGGATGCAGACCATCTGGACCTGGGGATTTGTCAGCCTTCAGTCCCATCACTCTACTCATCACCATTTCCTTCCTAATGTCAATCTGTTTCATTTCCTCTGTTACCCTATGTCCTTGGCCCATCCATACATCTGGGAGATTGCTTGAGTCTTCCTTAGTGAAGACAGATCTACCATACTTATTAAATTCTTCTGCCATTTCTCTGTTTCCCATAACAATTTCACCCATTTTTTTTATTATCAAAAAATATTCAGGATAGTGTGAAAAGTGTGGAATATAAAGCAAGAATACAGTCAGATCATTCCCCTTTGATAATGACAATGATAATGATGTATAAGGAGGAATCAATCTATAGATGGAGATTTAATTCAATTTTATTAAAACGTCAAGATTTTTGTGATTTTATGAAAAAACAGATAAATTTTTTTTGGATACAAATTTACATTCAGTTGTGGATGAAATTGTATTATGGGAAGCGATGAAAGCATATTTAAGGGGTCAGATTATGTTATACATCTAAAATTAAGAAGGAATACATGGCAGAAATAGATCAATTGGTAAAAGATATTATAAAGTTAGAAAAAGAATCTCAAAGATATAAGACAGAAGAAAAACAAAGACAACTTGTTAATAAAAAACTACAATAGAATACACTCCAGACATATCGTACAGAAAAAGTATTTATGAGAACTAAACAGTGTTACGTATTCAGGCAACAATAATTATAGATGAGTTAGACAAGGGTTTTCATAACAAATAACACGTTTATTAAACACTGAAAACAAACCCCCTCAAAAGTAAACAAACTCAAACAATGACCCGAATCCAGCTGCTGGCAGCTGCTCAAACAGTTCTTAATAGCTTTGCAGTCCCAAACAGTCTTTAAAGCAGTATTGAAAAGAACACAGTTCTTTAAAGCGATATGCCGAAAGAAAACAGTTCTTTAGAACGATATGCCGAAAGTTCACAAGCTCACGGTACTTTTAAAAGGAGAGACTTTTTTTAAAGCGATGTAAATTCTCTTCCACGTCGATGTCCTTCGATTCCCAGCGTCGAATTTTCCCATGTCGAATTTTATCAAATATAACGGTTTAAAGGTACTGACCTCTTTTCCACACTATTCTCAATCTCCCGCTATTTCCAGCGGAGACTATCACGAGAATAGTAAACAAAATCCTTCCGAATGAGGATCAAACAAGGTCGAAATCAATCCACCGTCGAAAATCGATTTTCCTCGATTTGCATCTTCCAAACTTCTCTTCACTCTCCATTAGCAAAGAAACCGTTGGCTCTGACCTTTTAAACTTTAGGCATTATATAAAACTTCATTTTTAACTAAACTGCGTCATCACATTAAATCACACAGTGATATGAAGTCATCTTGGCAAATCCAGCCACGAACTGCCCCACCTGACAGGGTGGGTCTTCCTTTTATACCCTGTAGAAAAAACCTGTCACATGACCTCTACTGGCGGGAAAATGACATCACTCCACCATTACCTCATGTCCAGTATACCTTCAACCCCGGTCACGTGACAAGGGTACCACTGTCATGTGTCATGGGTACGTAACAACAGAAATATTATGAATTAGGTGAAAGATCACATAAGATTCTTGCTTAGCAGTTGAAAACAGAACAGGCTTCTAAAACAATAAATGCAATTAGAACAAGTGTAAACAAGGTTACTTATAAACCTTTAGAAATTAATGAAACTTTAAAAAAAATTTATACTGAACTATATCAATCAGAATCACAAAGTAAGATTGCTGAGATAGATAAATTTTTATCACAAATAACCCTTCCAAAATTAAATTTGGAAGAACAGAAAGGATTAGATATGCCTTTTACAATAAAAGACATTGAAGAAGCTTTAGGATCACTTCAGAGTAATAAATCCCCAGGAGAAGATGGTTTTCCTCCTGAATTTTATAAAAAAATTTAAAGATTTATTAATTCCTGTTATGGAATTAACATATCAAGTGGAAAGAATGCATAAACTCCCACAATCTTTTTTAACAGCGATCATAACTGTGTTGCCAAAAAAAATAGAGATCCTTTAAAACCAACATCATATAGGCCTATTTCTTTGTTGAATACAGATTATAAAATAATAGCAAAAATTTTATCTAATAGAATATCTAAATATTTACCAAAGTTAATACATATGGGTCAAACAGGTTTTATTAAAAACAGACAATCAATGGATAATATAACCCAGTTACTGAGTATAATTCATTTGGCACAAAAAAGAGAGGAAATGAGTGTGGCAGTTGCTTTGGATGCAGAAAAAGCATTTGATAGATTGGAATGGGATTTTTTATTTAAGGTATTGGAAAAATATGAGTTAGGAAAATCTTTTATATAATGGATTAAAACCTTAAATACTAATCCTCAAGCTAAAGTAGTTACAAATGGTCAGATTTCAACACCATTTTGCTTAACGAGGTCGACCAGACAAGGCTGCCCATTATCACCTGCTTTATTTGTATTGGCAATTGAACCATTAGCTGCATTAATTAGAACAGATTCAGACATTGGGGGTTTTAGAGTTAATCAAGAAGAATATAAGATTAATTTATTTGCTGATGATGATTTGACTTATTTAACAAACCCATTGCAATCTTTGCAAAGATTATCTTTTAGATTGGAAGAATATGGGAAAGTATCAGGGTATAAAGTAAATTGGGATAAAAGTGAAATTTTACCCCTTACCAAAGGAAATTATAATCAATGTTGATTAGTAACTCAATTTCGATGTTCAATAGATGGGATAAAATATTTAGGTATTAGAGTTGATAATGATGTAAAAATTTATATAACAAAATTATTTGCCATTAAAAAAAAATAAAAGAGGATCTTGATAACTGGATGATGTTAACAATAACATTAATAGGTAGAGTTAATGCTGTAAAAATGAATATATTTCCTGGATTGCAATATTTATTCCAAACTTTACCAATAGATAGATAGATAGATAGATAGATACTTTATTCATCCCCATGGGGAAATTCAACCTTTTTTCCAATGTCCCATACACTTGTTGTAGCAAAAACTAATTACATACAATACTTAACTCAGTAAGAACTAACTCAAAAAGCATTAATAATAGCTTATAAAAAGTTCTTAAGTCCTGGCAGTTGAATTGTAAAGCCTAATGGCATTGGGGAGTATTGACCTCTTCATCCTGTCTGAGGAGCATTGCATCGATAGTAACCTGTCGCTGAAACTGCTTCTCTGTCTCTGGATGGTGCTATGTAGAGGATGTTCAGGGTTTTCCATAATTGACCGTAGCCTACTCAGCGCCCTTCGGTCAGCCACCGATGTTAAACTCTCCAGTACTTTGCCCACGACAGAGCCCGCCTTCCTTACCAGCTTATTAAGACATGAGGCGTCCCTCTTAGATAGATAGATAGATAGATAGATAGATACTTTATTCATCCCCATGGGGAAATTCAACATTTTTTTCCAATGTCCCATACACTTGTTGTAGCAAAAACTAATTACATACAATACTTAACTCAGTAATAATATGATATGCATCTAAATCACTAGCTCAAAAAGCATTAATAATAGCTTTAAAAAAAAGTTCTTAAGTCCTGGCAGTTGAATTGTAAAGCATAATGTCATTGGGGAGTATTGACCTCTTCATCCTGTCTGAGGAGCATTGCATCGATAGTAACCTGTCGCTGAAACTGCTTCTCTGTCTCTGGATGGTGCTATGTAGAGGATGTTCAGGGTTTTCCATAATTGACCGTAGCCTACTCAGCGCCCTTCGCTCAGCTACCGATGTTAAACTCTCCAGTACTTTGCCCACGACAGAGCCCGCCTTCCTTACCAGCTTATTAAGACGTGAGGCGTCCCTCTTCTTAATGCTTCCTCCCCAACACGCCACCACAAAGAAGAGGGCGCTCTCAACAACTGACCTATAGAACATCTTCAGCATCTCACTGCAGACATTGAATGACGCCAACCTTCTAAGGAAGTACAGTCGACTCTGTGCCTTCCTGCACAAGGCATCTGTGTTGGCAGTCCAGTCTAGCTTCTCGTCTAACTGTACTCCCAGATACTTGTAGGTCTTAACCTGCTCCACACATTCTCCATTAATGATCACTGGCTCCATATGAGGCCTAGATCTCCTAAAGTCCACCACCATCTCCTTGGTCTTGGTGATATTGAGACGCAGGTAGTTTGAGTTGCACCATATCACAAAGTCCTGTATCAGTTTAATATACTCCTCCTCCTGACCATTCCTGACACACCCCACTATGGCCGTGTCATCAGCGAACTTCTGATTACTACAATTACCTCAGAAGTTTTTTCAAGAACTGAATAAATATGCAAGGAAATTTCTTTGGAAAGGAAAGATGTCAAGAATATCATTGGAAAAATTGACATGTAAATTTGATTTTGGAGGGTTACAACTTCCAAATATTAAGAATTATTATAAAGCAAAGCAACTTAGATTTATTGTGTCTTTTTTTGATGAAAAAATCCCGGCATGGATTAGAATAGAATTAGATAAGATAGGAGAAAACATACCAGAAGATTTAGATAGATAGATAGATAGATAGATAGATAGATACTTTATTCATCCCCATGGGGAAATTCAACATTTTTTCCAATGTCCCATAGGCTTGTTGTAGCAAAAACTAATTACATACATACTTAACTCAGTAATAATATGATATGCATCTAAATCACTAACTCAAAAGCATTAATAATAGCTTTAAAAAAAAAGTTCTTAAATCCTGGCAGTTGAATTGTAAAGCCTAACGGCATTGGGGAGTATTGACCTCTTCATCCTGTCTGAGGAGCATTGCATCGATAGTAACCTGTCGCTGAAACTGCTTCTCTGTCTCTGGATGGTGCTATGTAGAGGATGTTCAGGGTTTTCCATAATTGACCGTAGCCTACTCAGCGCCCTTCGCTCAGCTACCGATGTTAAACTCTCCAGTACTTGTTAAACTCTCCAGTACTTTGCCCACGACAGAGCCCGCCTTCCTTACCAGCTTATTAAGACATGAGGCGTGCTTCTTCTTAATGCTTCCTCCCCAACACGCCACCACAAAGAAGAGGGCGCTCTCAACAACTGACCTATAGAACATCTTCAGCATCTCACTGCAGACATTGAATGACGCCAACCTTCTAAGGAAGTACAGTCGACTCTGTGCCTTCCTGCACAAGGCATCTGTGTTGGCAGTCCAGTCTAGCTTCTCGTCTAACTGTACTCCCAGAGACTTGTAGGTCTTAACCTGCTCCACACATTCTCCATTAATGATCACTGGCTCCATATGAGGCCTAGATCTCCTAAAGTCCACCACCATCTCCTTGGTCTTGGTGATATTGAGACACAGGTAGTTTGAGTTGCACCATATCACAAAGTCCTGTATCAGTTTCCTATACTCCTCCTCCTGTCCATTCCTGACACACCCCACTATGGCCGTGTCATCAGCGAACTTCTGCACATGGCAGGACTCCGAGTTATATTGGAAGTCTGATGTGTACAGGGTGAACAGGACCGGAGAGAGTACGGTTCCCTGTGGCGCTCTTGTGCTGCTGACCACCGTGTTAGACCTACAGTCTCCCAACCGCACATACTGTATTTTTTGTATATTTTGTATATAAATGGGAATCCAAATGGATACAGGAAAAAAAAGAATCTCTAATATTAAGACACTTGATTGATTAATGGAATAAGGTAAATATGGATGATGAGATAAAGAAATCTTTATTATTAAAAAGAACTTTAATTCAAAATAGGCTTATTCCTTTTACAATGGATAATAAACTTTTACATAATTGGTTCCAAAAAGGGATAAAATATATAGGTGATTGTTTTGAAGGAGGTATATTGATGTCATTTGATAAATTAAAAAATAAATATAAAATATCAAACAACACTCTTTTCTGATATTTTCAATTAAAGGCTTATTTACGAGAAAAGCTGGGTCAAACAATGTTGATGCCAAAACCTAGTGAAATAGAAATACTAATTCAAAAAGGAAAAATTAAAAAATTTACATCTTGTATGTACAATTTGATTCAAAAACAGACAATTAAATCAGGAATTCATAAATCAAGACAAAAATGGGAATCCGATTTGAATGTTAAAATTTATGGAAAAAGTTGGTCAAGATTTATGTTCTGATAGTATGATAAATACAATAAATGTTCAACTTAGATTAATACAATATAATTTTTACATCAATTATATATAACACCATAGAAAATAAATAGATTAAATTCCAATATGTCTGACCAATGTTTTTGATGTAATCAAGAAATTGGTACTTTTTTACATTCTACTTGGTCTTGTTTTAAAATTCAACCATTTTGGATAAATCTAAGACTTTGTTTGGAACAAATTACTGGAGTTCAACTCCCACATAGTCCAATATTATTTTTATTAGGAGATATTGAAGGGACAATACCGAAACCTAAATTGAATAAGTATCAGAAAAAATTTATGAAAATTGCATTGGCAGGAGCCAAAAAAGTTATCGCAGTTACTTGGAAATCTGATTTATGTTTAACTATGGATCGTTGGAATAATGAAATATATACAGTAGATTTCGCACTACAGAGCGCACCTGATTAAAAGCCGCTGGCTCTAATTTTAGAAAGAAAATCAATTTTGTACTTGTACAGGCCGCACCGGATTTTAGGCCGCACCGGATTTTAGGCCGCACCGGATTTTAGGCCGCAGGTGTCCCACGTTGTAATATGAGATATTTACACAGAAAGATATTACACGTGAGGATTTTTTAACTTTTAATTAAATCCATATGGTAACAAACAAATACATATTGCAAATGCTTTTTTTCGAACCGTGCCTGTAACATGGCTACTTTTAAATATACATACGTATCGGTAACACAAATTACGGTCCAATATCTCCTAGCGACTGGTAAAAATATATATACTGCAGCCTACCAGGAAAAGTTATTGATCGCCTTTAACTTAAAAGCAGCGTTTTCGATCGGGTCTAATCGGGTCTAAATGAGCTCGCGTAATGCCCCCACCTTCCCGTTTATCGCAAACCGGTATTTCCCACAAGATGCGGCGAAACCGGATGTGACGTCTAGCATTCCGGGCTGTAGTACAGAAAACATACTAACAAATGAATTACTAAGTGAAAATATTATAAACTAAATAACTGCCATAAAGGCAGCACAATGCTTTTCTTCGAGTGTTTTCCATGTTGATGAGGGTGAGTACAAATGACTAATTTACAATAATTTAATTGTGAAAGTGCGCTTGATTTATCGTACAATTTCATTGGACCTCTGTGAACTACTCATCAATTTTATTGGTCTACTGTTACGAGGCAAAATGTTTTTGGCGGCATGAAAAAAAACCATGCATTAGCCGCCCCGTAGTAAAGGCCGCAGTGTTCAAAGCTGTTCAAAATGTGGGAAAAAAGTAGTGGCTTAAAATCCGGAATCTACGGTAGTTGTATTCCACTTGAAAAAAATACATATAATCTAAGAAATGAATATGATATAATTTTGAAAATTTGGCTCCCATACCTACAAAAGATAGAATTAAATACATAGGTCCTTTGAAGATAAAATTATAAAGTAATTGGGGAAAGTAAAAATAAATATTAAAATTATTTTGAACGCCATGGAGCATGTGGGGATCCTCCTATATCCAAGCAATCTTTTTCTTCTTTCTTTAGATAAGGGTTAAGTGGGGGAGGGGGGAGGGTTAATATTATTTTTCTTTTTCTTACTATTTTATCATCACATTTATTCTTTGTAATTTTCTAAAAATTAATTAATTAAATAAATAAATAAATAGAACGATTTCACCCAATTCATTCTTCAAGGGCCCAACATTGTTCTTAACTATCTTCTTTCTCTTCACATACCTAAAAAAGCTTTTGATATCCTCCTTTATATTCCTGGCTAGCTTGCATTCGTACCTCATTTTTTCTCCCTGTATTGCCTTTTTAGTTAAGTTTTGTTGTTCCTTAAAAATTTCCCAATCTTCTGTTCTCCCACTCACCTTAGCTCTGTCATACTTCCTTTTTTTTAATGCTATTCAATCTCTGACTTCCTTTGTCAACCACTGTGGCCCCTTTCCTCCCTTTGAATCCTTCATTCTCCGGGGGATGAACTGATTTTGCACCTTGTGCATTATTCCCAAGTATACCTGCCATTGCTGTTCCACTGTCTTTTCTGCTAGAATATCCATCAAGTCAACTTTGGCCAGCTCCTCCCTCATGGCTCCATAGTCTCCTTTGTTAAACTGCAAAACTGACACCTCCAAGCTGCCCTTATTCTTCTCAAATTGCATATAAAAAGAACATATTATTATCACTACCTCCTAAGGCTCCTTTACTTCAAGATCGCTTATCAAATCCTGTTCATTACATAGCACTAAATCTAGAATGGCCTTGTCCCTGGTCGGCTCTCGTACGAGCTGTTCCAAGAATGCATCCCGTAGGCACTCTACAAACTCCCTATCCTGGGGTCCAGCACCAACCTGATTCTCCCAGTTCACCTGCATGTTGAAATCCCCCATAGCTACTGTGACATTACCTTTGCCACATGCCAGTGTTAACTCCCTATTCAACTTGCACCCAATATCCATGCTACTGTTTGGTGGCCTATAGACAACACCCATTAGGGTCCTTTTGCCCTTACTGTTCCTTAATTCTATCCACACAGACTCCACTTCTCCTGATCCTATGTCCCCCCTTGCAAAGGACTGAACCTCATTCCTCACCAACAGGGCCACCTCACCCACTCTGCCCACATTTCTGTCCCTATGATAGCACTTATACCCTTGTACATTCATTTCCCAGGTCTGATCCCCCTGCAGCCATGTCTCCGTTATCCCAACAACATCATAGTTACCCATTCGCACCTGAGCTTCAAGCTCATCCGCCTTATTTCTGACACTTCATGCATTCAGATATAGAACTTTTAGCCCATTTCTCCTCTCCCTGTTTGAATCTCTGCCTATTGTGCTTAACCCAGCTCCCCAAACTCCCATCGGGCTATACACCCCTAGAATTTTGTTGTCATTCCTAAATTTACCTATTCTTTCTGCACATTTAACTCCATGTTCCGTCAGACCATCCCTCTGTACATGTGTCCTCCTTATCACTTGTTCCGCCTCACCTTTCTCTACTACACACTTAATATTCCCGAACCGTGTTGTCCCCACCTGTCCTTTGTTCTTCATCTCACTATCCTCTCTCTCATTCTTGATCCCCGCCCCCTGCAAATTTAGATTAAACACCCTCTTCCCCCCCCCCCCCCCCAAGAAGCACTAGCAAACTTCCCTGCAAGAATGTTAGTACCGCTCCAGTTCAAGTGTAAACCATCCCTTCGGAACAGATCCCACCTTCCCTGGAACAAAGCCCAATTATCTAAAAACCTAAAGCCCTCCCTCCTGCACCATCCTCTCAGCCACGTATTAATCTGTATAATCTTTCTGTTCCTTGCCTCTCTTGCACGTGGCACAGGTAGCAATCCTGAGATTGTTACCCTGGAGGTCCTGCTCTTCAGCTTCGCACCTAACTCCCTGAACTCCCTACACAGGACCCCCTCACTCATCCTACCCACGTCGTTGGTCCCTACATGGACCACAACATCTGGATTCTTGCCCTCCCTCTCGAGAATAACCTGCACCCGATCTGAGATGTCTCGGACCCCGGCACCAGGGAAGCAACATACCATCCGAGACTCCCGATCTTCCCCACAAAATCTCCTCTCCGTCCTCTGACTATAGAATCCCCTATCACTACCGCTCTCTTCTCTTCCCTCCTCCCCTTCCTAGTCGAGGGTCCAACCTCAGTGCCAGAGACAGGACCACTGCAACTCGTTCCTGGTAGGTCATCCTCACCAACAGTATCCAAAACGGTATACTTATTGTTGATGGGAACGGCCACAGGGGTGCTCTGCTCTCTCTGTCTGTTCCCCCTGCCTCTCTTGACTGTCACCCATTCGCCTACCTCCTGATTTTTCGGTGTGACTACCTCCCAATAACTCTTATCTCTCTCTGCCTCTGCCTCCTGAATGATCCGTAGTTCATCCAGCTCCTGCTCCAATTCCCTAACTCGGCGTGATAGGAGCTGCAGCTGGATGCACCTTTTGTAGGTGTGGTCATCAGGGACAACTGTGTTGACCCTGACCTCCCACATACTGCATACGGAGCACACCACTGCTCTAACTGTCTCCCCCATTACCTAATCCCAGATTAGTCAGAATAAATGAAAAAAGAACCTACTGAACTTACCTTTTTACCTCAGCAAGCACGTACTCAGGCTCACTGATTTCCTCTCACCGAAGTCCTCTTGTGCCGAAGCCCGCTGAGCCAAAGCCCAGCACTCTGCTCCCACACACTCCGCTGCCCGCACCTACGCTGTCCGCTCCTGAAACTGGGCCTCTTTTTAAAGCCCTAACAACCAATACATTTTCCATTAGTCCGAGAGAGACCTTCTACTCAGTTCCTTTAGTAACATGTTTGTCGCCTAATCGATGCATCCACTGAGATTGCTCCTTCAGTTTCACAGCCGTGGGAGTGGTTGGTAACACCTGATATGGTCATCTCCACCGAGGTCCAAGATTCCCTTAATCCCAGTTTTCATCAGGAAAAAAAATCCCAGGTTCCATGGTGGGATAGTCACCCCTCTCTGTCGAGTAGTTCTCTTCCTTGTAAGCCTGTCGTACCTGTGAATGTATGCTTGGAAAATTTTGGTTAGTTGGCATATATATTTCCCCATCTCTTCCCCTCGGGTATGAATATCCAATTTTGCTGGTAGACTTTCTGGGATCAGTGGTACACAAGGTCTTAGTCCCCAGGGTGTATTCATGGGCCATCCATAAATGATTTCAGCTAGTGACAACCCTGTTTTCCCCTGTGGGGTAACCCTCATGTGGAACTGGGTATTGATAGGACCATCAACCAAGTGAGTCCAGTCTCTGCTGTTAGTTTGGCCAGTTTACTCTTCAGAGTGCCATTGGCTCTTTCCACTCTGCCAGCGGACCGTGGGTGGTGTACACAGTGGAATTGTTGCTTGATAGCTAGTTTGTTACGTACGCCTTTGTTTACTTTCATCACAAGCCCTGTCTGTCACCAAAGGAAATCCGAAATTTTGGTCAGTAATGCACTGCACTCTCTTTCTGTAATGTCTCCAAACACCGTGACTGGGAAGTTCTGTCCCTCGAGATATGGGCTTTCCTCAGTTGAGCACCCTATAGGTTCATTGAACCATAGAACATTACAGCACAGAAACAGGCCTTTCGGCCCTTCTTGGCTGTGCCGAATCATTTTTCTGCCTCGTCCTATTGACTTGCACTCAGCCCATATCCCTCCATACACCTGTCACAGCACAGAGTCACATGAGATTTGGCCGCTGGGAAAGGGGGTTCGAACACAGTGGAGCCCAGATTAAGTGCCCAACACTGGAGGGATCGGAAACTGGAGAAGCTGTTAGTTGTTCGCTAGTCCCGGGGTGATACCTTTGCCCATGCATAGAATCTCGATTTCCAGCGGACAGAGCAAGTCTCTCCCTGCTAGACTACACTCCTGACTGCTGGTGACTGTAAATGAAATCTCACACTGGTTCCCCTGGAATTCCACCTGCAGTGGCTGGGTACGTGATTCGTACATTCCGTGCCTTCGAACCCTGACAGAGTGATTGCAGCATCTGATAGCTGGAATCTCTTTTCCAATACTATTTCCTGATTGAGAGTGTTGTGGTTTCCCTCATATCAATCATAAACGGAACTTGAGTTCCAGCAACTTGCTATATTACACTGGGCTCTTCCTGAGGGGTGGTGCTCACGGTAGGAAGCATCCTTGCTTGTCAATTTCTAAATGGGTTGTTGTCCCCACCTGTCCCTTTGTAGGTTTTTGATCCCATTTCTGATCCCAAGATAAAGCCCACTCACGTCCTTGTTCCTGCTGAACGTATTCACCTTTTAATATTAGTTCCCTTCGGGGTTGATTGAGGTTTGAAAGTCAGGTCCCAGTAATATGTCAAAACTCATCGCATTCAATTACGGCCATTGTCAGGCCAATCCATATTATTTGTTTTAATCTTGTTGGCTAACTCAGTTGGTAACCATTGGAACAGTAGGGCATAAACTAGGGGGATGGATACCCATCATTAAAGGCTTGGTCTCCTGTGAAAGTGCCATAGTAGGCCACAAATCACTCCCAATAGTCTGGTCCTGATTTCCCAGGCTTAGGTTTGCATTCAAGTACTTTAGTGATGTTTACAGGTTGCTGGAGAGCCCTTTCCAAGAGTTGAATAATCTGGTCTGTCTTATCATTCTCATTATGTTTTCCCGCCTGTAAATCCTGATAGGTTTGGTATCTCAATTCTGCCTTCCATTTCCGCCCCTCATCAGCTGAGAGAATCATGCAGCAGAGACTGAATAAATCTTGTGGGGTCGCATTAAACATCTGTATAGTACTATGGACACACTGAGCAAACTGTGCTGGTTTTTCTTTTCCATCTGGGGCCTGATTCATGATCATTATCATTTCCGGAGGCTTCCAGGGAGCATACACAGGGATCACTGAGGGCTATCTCTCCTCCTGCTCGTGGATTGGGTGGAATTCGGGTAGGCAATTGTCTTTGTGGAGCCATTAACTCTAGGGTTTTATTGGATTTTTCCCTCCCTGTCTGGGAATAATCCTCGGTATTCCCCTTCTGGGAATTCTGCAAAAAATCACTCTAAGTTCTTTTAACAGCTGTGTGGACCAACCATACATCTCAGCAGGAATTTTCTACATGGCGTTAAATCTGTGATACTTTAAGTCTTTAAATCTGTGATACATAAAAGAATTCCAAGCTGTGCGTCAAGAAAGACTATTTGTGTGAGACTGTTTCAGTTACTGTGTGGACAGGCCCCCATACTGCTCAGCAGGAACAGGGAATAATACCAATGGAGAGAGTTAAACTGAGCCAAGGTACAAATTGGAGATGGCAGGAATGCCCCATTCTTATACAGACACGAAGAGCATCAGGGAATTGATGGTCATTCAAGATACCAGCACTCTGCCCAGTCAGAAGATGATTTCTCTGTTCAACTTGTGTTTAACCTGACTGTAGAAACATAGCAACATAGAAAATAGGTGCAGGGGTAGGCCTTTCGGCCCTTCAATACTGCACCACCATTCAGTCTGAACATGGCTGATCATCCAACTCAGAACCCTGTACCTGCTTTCTCTCCATACCCCCTGACACCTTTTAGCCACAAGGGCCATATCTAACTCTCTCTTAAATATAGCCAATGAACTGGCCGCAAATGTTTCCTGTGGCAGAGAATTCCACAGATTCACCACTCTCTCTGTGAAGAAGTTTTTCCTCATTTCGGTCCTAAAAGGGTTCCCCTTTATCTTTAAACTGTGACCCCTCATTCTGGACTTCCCCAACATTGGGAACAATCTTCCTGCATCTAGCCTGTCCAATCCCTTTAGAATTTTATGTTTCAATAAGATCCCCCCTCAATCTTCTAAATTCCAGCGAGTATAAGCCTAGTCGATGATTCAGTCTTTCCTCATATGAAAGCCATCCCAGGAATCAATCTGGTGAACCTTCTTTGTACTCCCTCTATGGCAAGTGTTACGTATTCAGGCAACAATAAATATAGATGAGTTAGACAAGGGTTTTTATAACAAATAACACGTTTATTAAACACTGAAAACAAACCCCTCAGAAGTAAACAAACTCAAACATTGACCCGAATCCAGCTGCTGGCAGCTGCTCAAACAGTTCTTAATAGCTTTGCAGTCCCAAACAGTCTTTAAAGCGGCATTGAAAAAAAAAGTTCTTTAAAGCGATATGCCGAAAGAAAACAGTTCTTTAGAACGATATGCTGAAAGTTCAAAAGCTCACGGTACTTTTAAAAGGAGAGACTTTTTAAAGCGATGTAAATTCTCTTCCACGTCGATGTCCTTCGATTCCCAGCGTCGAACTCCCACGTCGAATTTTATGAAATATAACGGCTTAAAGGAACTGACCTCTCTTCCACACTATTCTCAATCTCCCGCTATTTCCAGCGGAGACTATCACGAGAATAGTAAACGAAATCCTTCAGAATGAGGATCAAACAAGGTTGAAATCAATCCACCGTCGAAAATCGATTCTTCTCGATTTGTCTTCCAAACTTCACTCTCCATCAGCAAAGAAACCGTTGGCAGTGGCCTTTTAAACTTTAGGCATTATATAAAACTTCATTTTTAACTAAACTGCGTCATCACATTAAATCACGCAGCAACATGAAGTCATCTTGGCAAATCTAGCCACGAACTGCCCCACCTGACAGGGTGGGTCATCCTTTTATACCCTGTAGAAAAAACCTGTCACATGACCTCTACTGGCGGGAAAATGACATCACTCCACCATCACAAGACCATTACCTCATGTCCAGTATAACTTCAACCCCAGTCACGTGACAAGGGTACCACTGTCACATGTCACGGGTACGTAACACCTCCCTCCAAAAAAAAACATTTTTGTCTGGCAAGAACAAAAATTTTTAACAATTACTTACAAAAAAAAACAAATGCATAAATCATATAACATACACAATATACAATACAGTAGGAGTGTTACAATAAAAAAAACCACTCCAAAAAAAAATTACATTGTACATTCAACATCGAGATAGACAATCAGCAACCACATTATCTTTACCTTTAATATGAGTTATCACAATATTGTACTCTTGTAACATCAAACTCCAATTTAACAATCTTCTGTTTTTGTTTTTCATCTTACTCAGAAAAACTAACGGATTATGATCAGTGTAAACAATAAGTGGTTTTTGAGTTGTACCAACATATACCTCAAAATATTCCAAAGATAAAACAAGAGATAACAATTCTTTCTCTATTGTTGAATAGTTTCTTTGATGCTTATTAAATTTCTTAGAAAAGTATGCTACTGGATGATCAACCTCATCACCCTCATTCCTTTGCATCAATACTGCTCCCGCAGCTTCATCACTAGCATCCACAGCTAATGAAAAAGGTTTTTCAAAGTCAGGTGCCTTAAGCACAGGTTGTTGACATATCATTGTTTTCAATTTTTCAAATGCTTCCTGACAAAACACCGTCCACACAAACTTCACATTCTTCTGCAAAAGGTTAGTTAATGGAAGGGCAACATTAGCAAAATTCTTACAAAATTTTCAATAATATCCTACCATTCCCAAAAATCTTCTGAGAGTTTTTTTCCCCGTCGGAGTGGGAATCTCTAAAATTGCCTGAACTTTTGCCTGAACAGGAGCTACCTTACCTTGACCTACAACATAACCAAGGTAAGTCACAGTAGCATGTCCAAATTCACTCTTGGCTAAATTAATAGTCAAGTTAGCTTTTGAAAGCTTTTCAAACAATTTCTCCACCGCAATAATGTGTGCTTCCCAAGTATCATTTCCTGTCACTAAATCATCAATATAAGCATCAGTATCTTTCAAACCCTGAATCACAGAGTTAATCATCCTCTGAAAAGTACCTGGGGCATTCTTCATCCCAAATGGAAGAACATTATACTCATACAACCCAGATGGAGTTACAAATGCAGAAATCTCTCTACCTCTGTCCGTTAATGGAACACACCAATACCCTTTCAATAAATCAATCTTTGTAAGGAACTTTGCTTTTCCAACCTTATCTACACAATCATCTACTCTAGGAATTGGATATGCATCTGTTTTCGTTACAGCATTCATCTTCCTATAGTCCGTACAAAACCTAATACTACCATCAGGTTTTGGCACCATAACACATGGCGAACTCCAATTCGAGTTAGAATGTCTAATAATATCATTCTCTAACATGTATTCAATTTCTTTCTCAGCAAGTTCACATTTTCCCATGTTCATCCTATATGGATGTTGTTTAATAGGTTTGGCATCTCCAACATCTACATCATGTGAAGCTATAGTAGTCCTTCTCGGAACATCTGGAAACAAATCCTTATACTTAAAAATCAATTCCTTCATCTGTTGTTTCTGCTCTAGCTGTAAATGTGCTAATATCTCATCAATATTTTCCAAAATAGTCGAATTAGGTAACCTAACAGAAACAATGTTAGATTTAGAATGAAAGTCAGATGAATCATCTATCATGTTCCCAGTTAAATCAAACTCATTCTCACTAACCACAACAGTCACAGTATCAGATTGTTTCTCAAAATATGGTTTAATCATATTTATGTGGCAAAGTTGTGTTGACCTTCTACGATCTGGAGTTTTTATTACATAATCCACATCATTGATTCTAGACACAATTTCATAAGGTCCATGAAATCTAGCTTGTAAAGGATTTGTCTGCACTGGGAAAAAAACCAACACCTTATCTCCAGGATTAAACATCCTCATCCTAGCTTCCTTATCATACCAAGTTTTCATTTTCTCCTGAGTCAACTTTAAATTTTCCTTGGCTAAACTACAAACTTAATGAACCTGTCCCTAAATTTCAAAACATAGTCCAACAAATTAGTATGCACTTCCTTACTAATCCACTGTTCCTTCAATAAAGCTAAAGGTCCTCTAACTCTATGTCCAAACACAAGTTCAAATGGACTAAAACCTAAAGAATCCTGTACCGATTCCCTTACTGCAAATAAAAGTAAGTTTATACTCTCATCCCAGTCACTTTCATTCTCCACACAATATGTCCTAATCATATTCTTGAGAGTAGAATGAAACCTCTCCAAGGCACCTTGCGATTCTGGATGGTATGCAGACGAAGTGATTTGCTTAGCTCCCAATTTATAAACTATCTGTTGAAACAATCCAGACATAAAATTACTACCTTGATCAGTTTGTATTTCCTTAGGCAATCCAAAATAAGTAAAGAATTTTATAAGAGCCTTTGTCACAGTTTTAGCTTTTATATTCCTAAGTGGTACTGCCTCTGGAAACCTAGACGAAGTACACATGATAGCCAACAAATACTGATAACCAGTTTTTGTCTTTGGTAATGGACCAACACAATCTACAATAACTTTAGAAAACGGTTCACCAAATGCTGGAATAGTTTGTAATGGAGCTACTGGTGTAACCTGATTTGGTTTACCCACAATTTGACAAGTATGGCACGTCTTACAAAACATCGCCACATCTTTTCTTAGACCAGGCCACTAAAAATGTTTTAAAATCTTGTCCACAGTTTTCCTTACCCCTTGATGTCCACCTAAAGGCACACTATGAGCTAAAGTCAAAATCTCATTCCGATAAACTTTAGGAACAACCACCTGATAAACAACATTCCATTCCTCACTTGCAGGAATTGTAGGCGACCTCCACTTCCTCATCAACACTCCTTTTTCCAAATAATATCCTACTGACACCTTCTCAATTTCACTACCTAGTAAAGCTTGTTCCCTTAATTTTATAATCTCAGGATCTCTATTCTGCTCTGCTATCATCTCCTTCAGAGACAGAGATAAATCTTCATAGTCAAACTTATTCCCAGAACCTTGTTCAAACACCGAAGGTAAGAAAGTCTCTGACACATCCTCAAAACTCAAATCTTGAGTTGAACAGTCATGAGTAACAACCTCATTCTGCACATCAATTTTTTTAGCCATAGCTCTAGTCACAACACAGGAAGAATCTGTGTTAGAATTCACCTCTGGTTCCTCTGACTCCATTGTCAAATGCACTTCAGGAAAAACTTGTCCACCTGCCAAGTCATTACCTAACAATAAAGAAATACCCTTCACAGGTAAGCTATGCTGTAATCCTACTTTAACAAATCCTGTAACTAACCCTGAATTTAAATTTACTTTATGTAAATGTACAGGCATAAAATCACTTCCAACACCTCTTATGTAATTTACCTCACCAGTATCACTCTCTTCATTAAACTTCAACACACTATCTAACATCAGTGATTGAGAAGCTCTAGTATCCCTAAGAATTTTTATTGGCACCAAAGTAGATCCTTCTTTCAAGGATACAAACCCTTCAGTTATAAAATGATTATATCCCTTTCTAACTTGGTCAGACTCTAACAAATCCTCATTTGTGTTTACCAAACCCTGTAACTTTACAGGTGCTTCAGTATTTTGCACACAAGCATCTGGAACTGCTTCCTTCTCTTTCTTCTTCAATTTGAAACAGTTAGCTATTACATGGCCAGGCTTCTTACAATAGTTACAAATAAGACCAAACTGTCTTTCCTTCACAGGTTTTCCTTCCTCCTTACCTTTCTCATTAACCTCTGATTTAATTTCTGATTTACCTTGAGTCTCCATATTATTTTCCCTCTTAAAAATTCTACCCTGAGGAAATTTATTCTTATGGATTAAAACATACTCATCAGCTAATCTAGCACAGTCTTGCAATTTATCAGTATCCCTCTCATTTAAGTAGGTCCTTACTTCAACAGGAATGCTTCTTTTAAATTCCTCCATCAAAATCAGCTCTTTCAATGTATCATAGTCCTCATTTACATTTTTAGAAGAAACCCATCTCTCAAAACACATAGCTTTATCATAGGCAAATTCCACATAAGTCTTTTCCACAGACTTTTTCAAACTTCTGAATCTTTCCCTATACGCTTCTGGGACTAATTCGTACGCATTGAGAATATTTGTCTTCACAATATCATAATCTAATGCTTGCGCAGCTGTTAAAGCTGTGTAAACTTGCTGTGCCTTGCCTTTAATCACACTCTGTAACAACACTGACCATTTATCTTTCGGCCAGTCTGACATCCGATCAATAGTTTCAAAATGTTGAAAATATCTTTCCACTTCTGTTTCACTAAATGGAGGGACCAATTTAATTTCTTGGCTAGCAACAAACGATTTTCTAGAATCAGAAGACTGATTCTCAGACCTTAAATTCACCATTGCATATTCAAACTCTCTTTGCTTCTGCTCAGATTCCAATTTACACCTCTCTAACTCTGCTTTACTTTGTTCCAACCTCATTTGTTCAATTTGCAACTGTATCTCCAGATTACTTATTGGAAACGATTCTAAAATCGATTCTTCAAAAGCACCCGAAGCCACATAGTGGGACGCGATTTTTCTCTGTATTACAGCTTTTGATGTAGTCGGCAAAATACCTTTAAGTTGCAACCTCTTAGCAATCTCAGATACTTCAGTTTTTTTCGCCTTTGCTAACAAATCCGTGGCTGGCGAATCCAGAAACTCATCAATATTCATCGTTGCCGAATACCACTCACAAGCCAATCAAACAAAAAGAATCGAGCATTCCCCGTTACCAAAACACCGACTCAAAATTCAAAAAGCATTTTAAACTCAAACGATTCAATCCCGGACGAGCCCCCATATTATGTTACGTATTCAGGCAACAATAAATATAGATGAGTTAGACAAGGGTTTTTATAACAAATAACACGTTTATTAAACACTGAAAACAAACCCCTCAAAAGTAAACAAACTCAAACATTGACCCGAATCCAGCTGCTGGCAGCTGCTCAAACAGTTCTTAATAGCTTTGCAGTCCCAAACAGTCTTTAAAGCGGCATTGAAAAAAAAAGTTCTTTAAAGCGATATGCCGAAAGAAAACAGTTCTTTAGAACGATATGCTGAAAGTTCAAAAGCTCACGGTACTTTTAAAAGGAGAGACTTTTTAAAGCGATGTAAATTCTCTTCCACGTCGATGTCCTTCGATTCCCAGCGTCGAACTCCCACGTCGAATTTTATGAAATATAACGGCTTAAAGGAACTGACCTCTCTTCCACACTATTCTCAATCTCCCGCTATTTCCAGCGGAGACTATCACGAGAATAGTAAACGAAATCCTTCAGAATGAGGATCAAACAAGGTCGAAATCAATCCACCGTCGAAAATCGATTCTTCTCGATTTGTCTTCCAAACTTCACTCTCCATCAGCAAAGAAACCGTTGGCAGTGGCCTTTTAAACTTTAGGCATTATATAAAACTTCATTTTTAACTAAACTGCGTCATCACATTAAATCACGCAGCAACATGAAGTCATCTTGGCAAATCTAGCCACGAACTGCCCCACCTGACAGGGTGGGTCATCCTTTTATACCCTGTAGAAAAACCTGTCACATGACCTCTACCGGCGGGAAAATGACATCACTCCACCATCACAAGACCATTACCTCATGTCCAGTATAACTTCAACCCCAGTCACGTGACAAGGGTACCACTGTCACGTGTCACGGGTACGTAACACAAGAATGTCTTTCCTCAGATTAGGGGACCAAAACTGCACACAATACTCCAGCTGTGGTCTCACCAAGGCCTTGTACAACTGCAGTAAAAACTCCCTGCTCCTGTACTCGAATCCACTTGCTATGAATGCCAACATAGCATTCACCTTTTTCACTGCCTGCTGTACCTGCATGCCCACTTTCAATGCCTGGTGTACAATGACACCCAGGTCTTGTTGCACCTCCCCATTTCCTAATCGGCCACCATTCAGATAATAATCTGTTTTCCTGTTCTTGCCACAAAAGTGGATAACCTCACCTATATCCACATTAAATTGCATCTGCCATGAATTTGCCCACTCACCTAACATATCCAAGTCACCCTGCATCCTCTTAGCATCCTCCTCACAGCTAACACCACTGTCCAGTTTTATGTCATCTGCAAACTTGGAGATGCTGCATCTAATTTCCTCATAACAGTGTGATACCAGATCAAAACTTGGCAACTCAAGTAATCTCATCTGAGATGTTTTCCTACACCTATTGATGGATTTTGTAAATCTTTACAGGTTAAAAATGAAAAGGAACTTGGCTTCTGGAATCTCAAACATGGCACACCAATTTTGCAGTCTCTGTCTAGACATTTAAGAAGTGGAGCAAGGGATTCAATCGACCATCCTTCCTGCTCAGACAGTTGGAATGGATTCACTCAGTCATTTGACCAACTGGCACGCCCATCGTTTTACACAGGAGAAAGGCTGTTCACCTGCTCAGACAGTGGGAATGGATTCACTCAGTTATCTGAATTGAAGGTACATCAGCAAGTTCACACTGGGCAAGGCCATTCATCTGTTCTGTATGTGAGAAGGGGTTCAGTGGGTCTTCCCACCAGTGGACACAGCACTCAGATCACACTGGGCAGAGGGTGGTCATCTGTTGAATTTCAGGGAGGGGATCATCTGACCTAATGCCACACCAGCGAGCTCACACCAGGGGGCGGCCGTTTAACTGCTCAGAATGTGGGAAGGGATTCACACTGTCATCCCTCCTACAAAGACACTGGCGAGTTCACACTGGAGAGAGACCGTTCAACTGCTCAGTGTGTGGGAAGAGATTCACTCAGTTATCCAACCTAAAGAGTCACCAGCGAATTCACACTGGGGAGAAGCCGTTCATCTGCTCCGAATGTGGGAAGGGATTCACACTGTCATCCCACCTACAGAGACATCAGCAAGTTCACACTGAGGAGAGGCCATTCATCTGCTCAGAATGTGGGAAGGGATTCAAATTTTCATCCCACCTACAGAGACATCAGCAAGTTCACCCTGGGGAGAAGGCGTTCTCCTGCTCAGTCTGTGGGAAGGGATTCACTCAGTCATCCTCACTACTGAATCATCAGCGAGTTCACACTGGGGAGAAGCCGTATACCTGCTCAGAATGTGGGAAAGGATTCACTCAGTCATCCAACCTACAGAATCACCAGCGGGTTCATTCTGGGGAGAAGCCATTCATCTGCTCAGACTGTGGAAAGAGATTCACTGAGTCATCTGCCCTACTGGTACATCAGCAAGTTCACACTGGGGTGAAGCCGTTCACCTGCTCATTCTGTGGGAGGAGATTCACACTGTCATCCAAACTACTGGTACATCAGCGAGTTCACACTGGGGAGAAGCCGTTCAGCTGCTCATTCTGTGGGAGGAGATTCACACTGTCATCCAAACTACTGGTACATCAGCGAGTTCACACTGGGGAGAAGCCATTCACCTGCTCTGTCTGTGAGAAGAGATTCAGTGAGTTATCCGCCCTGCTGGTACATCAGCGAGTTCACACTGGGGAGAAGCCATTCACCTGCTCAGAATGTGGGAAGGGATTCACTCGGTCTTCCAACCTACAGAGTCATCAGCAAGTTCACACCGGGGTGAAGCCATTCACCTGCTCAGAATGTGGGAAGGGATTCACTCAGTCATCCAACCTGCTGGCTCACCAGCGAGTTCACACTGGAGAGAGGCCGTTCACATGCTCAGACTGTGGGAAGAGATTCATTTGCTCATTTAAACTGAAGGTACATCAGAGAGTTCACACTGGGGAGAAGCCATTCACCTGCTCCGTCTGTGGGAAGAGATTCACTTGGTTATCCACCCTACAGAATCATCAGCGAGTTCACACTGGGGAGAAGCCATTCACCTGCTCAGAATGTGGGATAGGATTCACACAGTTATCCAACCTGCTGACTCACCAGCGAGTTCACACTGGGGAGAAGCCGTTCACCTGCTCAGTCTGTGGGAAGGGATTCACTCAGTCATCCCACCTACCGAGTCATCAGCGAGTTCACACTGGGGAGAAGCCGTTCACCTGCTCAGTCTGTGGGAAGGGATTCACTCAGTCATCCACCCTACAGAGACATCAGCGAGTTCACACTGGGGAGAAGCCGTTCACCTGCTCACTCTGTGGGAAGAGATTCACTCGCTCATCCACCCTACAAAGTCATCAGCGAGTTCACACTGGGGAGAAGCCGTTCACCTGCTCAGTCTGTGGGAAGGGATTCACTCAGTCATCCACGCTACAGAGACATCAGCGAGTTCACACTGAGAGACGCCATTCACCTGCTCAGAATGTGGGATAGGATTCACTTAGTCATCCCAACTACTGGCACACCAGTCAGTTCATAATGGGGAGTGGCTGTTATGAATCTCTAGGTTTTGTTTGCTGTGGACTGTCATTTTAAGAGAGAGAGAGAGATCAAGAAGGCGAATCAATTTGGCTTGCAGCTTGTTTACATCACTCGCAGCTTGTTTAGTTTTAACAGAGGACACAGACACTCAGTCAGATGGAGATGGAGGAAAAATGGAAGGATTGAAATCAGGGCCAAGGATCACTGTTTAGAACTTTCCTATGCCCAAAAGGGTGGTTTAATTATCGATTCAGCATACAACGAATATGTGGTTGTCTCCTCTTTTGATCCATAGGAGTGTATCTGATTTGTGGTATCCTGTGAAGACTAATTATGTATTAACCCTTGCCTGGTTGTTCACTTGAAGACGATACCCCTTGTGACAAGGCACTTTTGGTGATAATTCCTATGTGGATTTGGAACAGCAGATAAAATCTACAGTGACTGTTCTCTCGTTTTACCAACATGGAACCTGTGGAATTTGACATAATTGCCTTCTGTCAACATTTACCCTGGATTACAAGTATCTCTCTCTCATCACCTATTCCATGGATGAACTGAACTTTCCTACTTTACCATTTCAAGACTCTAAGCCTTGTTTCCCCCGAGCTCAACAGTTTGGGAGTTATATTTACACACATTTATACACATAACACTTAACTTTTGATAATCTTGTTTAAGTTACAATATTATAAGTGGTCACTAATAAAGATAGTGGTTTTAACATCAAAACCAGACTCCAGGTATAGTCAATTGCTGCTGGTTTGTTTCTAAAGCATTACGGTTCATAACAAAATTGGGGCCTGCGTCTAGGATATGAACAAATTTGGGGACGTATTGATCGATTAATTATCGACTTGATTGGGGTAATCCCTTTTGATTTATTTGTGGAACACCGTCCTGGCTGTGGTGCAACACCGAGCATCATAGGAAGCCTGTGGCCATCAAACATTACAACTCCTCCCTCAGAGTGTTAGACCCCCTGAGCCAATAGGCTGGTCCTGGACTTTTTCCAATTGGCATAATTTAGCTATTATTATTTAATTATTTATGGTTTTATATTGCTATATTTCTACACTAGTCTAGCAACTGTAATGACACCCAATTTCCCTCAGGATCAATAAAGAATGTCTGTCTGTCTGTCTTGTGTGTGGAAATCAGCAGCAGTGGAGATTGATATATTGCTGGAAGCGCCAACCCCTGAGGCATTAGGAAAAGCCAAAAAGAATGAATTGCTGACTATTGCTAATGGGCTGAACCTGGGAGGTAAGGGGGTGTGAAGGACCAGGGGAAGCATAAAACTAGGAGAGCAGGTAAAGGTGAAAAAATAGGCGTTTTATTACCCAAAATGTTTACAAACTCAACAGAACTGTTCCAGAGTCCAAATTGTATCAGCTAAACTGAACAGAACTGGGTTACAACGGAACAAATTACTCCTCAAACCAAGAGACATCACTCAACTCTTGACTGTGGGTTTATATTCGATGCTGGCCAGTCCATAGCGCATTGCAGGGGAGAGAAAACATTCCTCTCCTTAAACAGATACGAGGTAAATGAAGTAGCTCCAGAGAACACCCCTCTAGCTGTAGCACAATCCAATTATCCAGCCCCATCTACTTAGGCTGGTGTAATGCAACCGCTCAGTCGTTTCCCAGATTCTCAGGAGGATGGTCGGCTACAGTACAGTTTAATATGCCCGGTTGATGGTGTGGCTGGTAATTGCAGCCACCATAGGGGGGCTACGAGAAAGCCAGAAATAGGGGGAAATAATTGAGCGCCATATATCTATGAAGGTGTTTGAAAAAAAGGTGTTAAAGAGGTTTCCTGTGAGTAAAGAGGAGATCCAGTTACGACTGGAACAATTGAAGATTGATGTACTTAAATTAGAGGCTGAAGAGAAAGAGAGACAGAGGGGGCTTGATGCTAGAGAGGCAGACAAACAGAGAGAAGAAGCAGAATAAAAAGGTGTTTTGAAGCTGAGGAAGCAGACAAATGGAAAAAAAAAGATGTAATAAACTATTTTAATTTTGTCGACTATTTGACTGACTGGGTTGTTGCTTTGGAAGTAGTGGAGTGAAGCTTAACTGTTCTGTACACATTTATGAGAAGCTCAGAGAAATAGAAAAGGCTGAATTTTCACATAAATGGGTCAGACACCCAGCAACATTGGCAGCACTTCAGCAGGTAAAAACAGTGGAATGAAACATGCTGAAAATATTGCAGAAAAAAAAACATATAGTTCACCCACAACGAGAGGACGTGACAGATCCGGATCTCACTGTCTTGTCTGAACGGGGAAAGATGAAGCTACACGTACACGTAGAGCAGTGACCCGCAGATGCTGCAGATCTGTGGAAATGGTGAACAGGTGACGGGTGGAGGGTCTCCCACCTGAACCTGTGACTCTGCTCCTTGCCCCTCACACTCTGCCCAACCCATCCACAGCATTTCCCACATTAATCCATACTTACACCAGATACATGTTTAGTTTCTCCCTCCATATCTTCCCTGTCCTTTTCCCTCCACCCCGAGGTCACAGACTCATGGGATTGATTCCCATCCCGGTCCAACACACAATTCAGACCCAAATGGGAAATGTGCGGGTTTCATTTAAATCAGTCCATGTTTATAAACACTAATTTCTTCAGTTCAGTTTCGTTTATTGTCATTTAGAAACCACAAATGCAATGCAGTTAAAAAATGCGACAATGTTCTCCAGAATGATATCACAAAAAGCACACGACAAAACAGACTACACCAGAAAATCTACATAATGTTTGGTAATCCCCAAATCCAGAGTCCGGAGGGGCTGCTCCGTATTAATATCGTGCTACCATCTCAGCACGTCCCCAGAAAGGAGATCTAAATCCAGCAGACAAAACAAGAATACCCAGACACACCAAGTCAAGAGACCAACTCTACCACCCAACAAACCAAAAACTAAAGCTACAAGACCTACACAAAACCATATAGTTACATATAGTTCTAGTTAACACATAGTTACAACAGTGCAGACAACACCAAATTGATTTAAAAAAACAGACCAAGGGCACAGTAAAAATAGTCCAAAGATGTTAACTATAAGATAGATAGATAGATAGATAGATAGATAGATAGATAGATAGATAGATAGATAGATAGATAGATAGATAGATAGATAGATAGATAGATAGATAGATAGATAGATAGATAGATAGATAGATAGATAGATAGATAGATAGATACTTTATTCATCCCCATGGGGAAATTCAACATTTTTTTTCCAATGTCCCATACACTTGTTGTAGCAAAACTAATTACATACAATACTTAACTCAGTAAAAATATGATATGCATCTAAATCACTCTCTCAAAAAGCATTAATAATAGCTTTTAAAAAGTTCTTAAGTCCTGGCGGTTGAATTGTAAAGCCTAATGGCATTGGGGAGTATTGACCTCTTCATCCTGTCTGAGGAGCATTGAATCGATAGTAACCTGTCGCTGAAACTGCTTCTCTGTCTCTGGATGGTGCTATGTAGAGGATGTTCAGGGTTTTCCATAATTGACCGTAGCCTACTCAGCGCCCTTCGCTCAGCTACCGATGTTAAACTCTCCAGTACTTTGCCCACGACAGAGCCCGCCTTCCTTACCAGCTTATTAAGACGTGAGGCGTCCCTCTTCTTAATGCTGCCTCCCCAACACGCCACCACAAAGAAGAGGGCGCTCTCCACAACTGACCTATAGAACATCTTCAGCATCTCACTACAGACATTGAATGACGCCAACCTTCTAAGGAAGTACAGTCGACTCTGTGCCTTCCTGCACAAGGCATCTGTGTTGGCAGTCCAGTCTAGCTTCTCGTCTAACTGTACTCCCAGATACCTGTAGGTCTTAACCTGCTCCACACATTCTCCATTAATGATCACTGGCTCCATATGAGGCCTAGATCTCCTAAAGTCCACCACCATCTCCTTGGTCTTGGTGATATTGAGACGCAGGTAGTTTGAGTTGCACCATATCACAAAGTCCTGTATCAGTTTCCTATACTCCTCCTTCTGTCCATTCCTGACACACCCCACTATGGCCGTGTCATCAGCGAACTTCTGCACATGGCAGGACTCCGAGTTATATTGGAAGTCTGATGTGTACAGGGTGAACAGGACCGGAGAGAGTACGGTCCCCTGCGGCGCTCCTGTGCTGCTGACCACCGTGTCAGACCTACAGTCTCCCAACCGCACATACTGAGGTCTATCTGTCAAGTAGTCCACTATCCAATCCACCATGTGAGAGTCTACTCCCATCTCCGTTAGTTTGTGCCTTAAGATCTTGGGCTGGATGGTGTTAAAGGCACTAGAGAAGTCAAGGAATGTAATCCTCACAGCACAACTGACCCCATCTAGGTGAGAGAGGGATTTGTGCAGCAAATACGTGATAGCATCCTCCACTCCCACCTTCTCCTTATACGCAAACTGAAGCGGATCCCGGGCGTGCCTGGTTTGTGGCCTCAGATTCTGTATTATCAGCCGCTCCATGGTCTTTATCACGTGCGACGTCAATGCAACAGGTCTGAAGTCATTCAACTCCTTTGGTTGTGGTTTCTTCGGTACCGGGACAATAAAGGATGTTTTCCACTGTCTGGGTACTCTTCTCTGCTCCAGGCTCATGTTGAAGATGCGCTGTAGTGGTTCTCCCAGCTCAGTCGCACAGGCCCTCAGTAACCTATACGTTCAAAAGAAACCAGCACACAGTTTCCACAAGTCCTCAGGGTCCCGATAGACTCGTCATCCCACGCAGTCGGCAGAAGGGAATATCCCCACTATGGCCTTCCACGGCGCCGCCGGACTCAGCCTTCAGACGCAGCACATTCCCATTCACATTCCTCCGGCTTCACTGGACAGGAACACTGAAACATCGTGAGAAACAGCGGGATGTGGCCATTCAGCCCCTCTAACCATCTACAAGGCGGCTGCTCTCATATCTCAGCCACATGTTTCTGCCCGATCCTCATTTCCTCGATTCCTTCGGTCTCCACACATCCGCCGGCCTCTTTTTTTTTTGAGGACGATCAGCGAGTGTTCACCGCCCTCTGTGGTGGGGATTTACAGACATTTACCAGCCTCGGAGTGGATACATTTCCTCATCTCAGTCCCGGACCGTCCACCCCCTGTTTCAGAGACTGGGATCCCTGGTTCAACCAGTAACGATGTTGTGCATTTCAATGTGTTCACCTCTCAGTCCTCGATTCTCCAAATGAAAGGTTATTACATTTGATCTCTCTTCTATGATGACCCCGCCGCTCAAGGGATCCGTCTGGCGAATCTTCATTGCACTCTCTATAACAAATGTTCTCTACCCTCTTTGTTCATCCTCTATGGAATTAATTTCCATGTTCTACAGCCCCGTGTTGCCCCAACCACTCACCTCCCACCCCTGTCACTATTTCCACCTTCCCACCTCCTCCCTCACCTGGATCCACCTCTCACTCCCCAGCTCTTGCCCCATCCCCATCCCTCACCTCTTTTCTCTATTTCCCGTCCACTCTCAGTCCAGAGGGAGGGTGTCGGCCCGAAATGTTGACGGTCCATTTCCCTCCACAGATGCTGCCCAACCGGAGATCCTCCGGTAGTTTATTCTTTTGTCTGTATAACCCATGTTAGTATGGGGAGCGGGATTTTACACAATATTCAAAAAGCGTGACATTTACTTTGGGATTTGTTCCGCTCTGACCTGAGCCCGGCGCAGCAGCAAGAGACAGACACAGCGGGGTAACGCCCACTCAGCTGGTCCGCCTCCGCTATTGGGTGTAACCAGTGATTGACATTCGTGTACACCATTCGTGAACATCCTCTACATAGCACCATCCAGAGACAGAGAAGCAGTTTCAGCGACTGGTTGCTATCGATGCAATGCTCCTCAGAGAGGATGAAGAGGTCAATACTCCCCAATGCCATTAGGCTTTACAATTCAACCGCCAGGAGTAAGATATGTTAAAGTGCCGGGGTTGATTGTATTTAATGTATTTAAGTAAACTACTTAAGAACTTTTTAAAAGCTATTATTAATGCTTTTTGAGAGAGTGATTTAGATGCATATCATATTTTACTGAGTTAAGTATTGTATGTAATTAGTTTTGCTACAACAGGTGTATGGGACATTGGAAAAAAAATGTTGAATTTCCCCATGGGGATGAATAAAGTATCTGTCTATCTATCTATCTATCTATCTATCTATCTATCTATCTATCTATCTATCTATCTATCTATCAATGGCAAAAGGGCAGCTCCTGATGTTCTGCTTTTCAACGGTGGAGGAGAGGGTGGTTAGCCCAGCCGTTAAACCGATAAAGCTCGAACTCTCCAGTGCGTGGGTGACGGAAGGCACTGGGCACATGAGGGCAGATCCCGGTGTGGGGAGCCCATTTGTGACGTCGGGCGCGTGGGGGCGGGGCTGCTTGACGTCACATGTGGCGGAGCGCTCGTATTTCAAAAAACCTTAAAGGACGTTTCTTATGATTTCAGTGGGACAACATTAATCACGGGTTTCATCACTGAATCCAGTGTTGTGGGATGTAAAGTCCCCTGTTAGTCTCTGGCTCTGCCGTGTTGTTGGTGGAGTGGGCAGCGTGGTGTTTGCACGAGGAAATCTGCAGATGCTGGAAATTCAAACAACAAGAAGCGCTGTCGACGTTTCGGACGCTTCGTCCTGACGAAGGGTCTCGGCCCGACACGTCGACAGCGCTTCTCCCTATAGATGCTGCTTGGCCTGCTGTGTTCCACCAGCATTTTATGTGTGTTGTAGCGTGGTGTTTGTCTCGATTCGGGTCACAACACCAGAATTGCCAGCGGGGTCCACACACAGTGTATTAGTCAACAGAAAACCTCTCGTCCCTGCAGTCTTTGTCTCCTGGTAAACTCAGCACCCTCACAGTGTGAACCATAGATACCCCTTCCTCACCCACCCCGGTTTTATTCACTTTATGAACATACAATCAAACTGTGCACGGTATATAAGCTGTGGATATATGTTGTTACTATTGTGTTGTTGTGTTTCATTGGAGCCGGAGTAATAATTATTTCGAGATCCTTTACACTTGTCTGCTGGAAATGGAATTAAACAACCCTGAATCTTGAAGAAACATTTCAGCAGGCTGCAGCGTCACATTTCTGTCTCTCAGCGTTATTGCGGCAGAGCGCCACCTGGTGACAATGGAGTCCACAAATCAGGGGGTCCTGTTATTGTGGTAAATCACCACCAAGTGGCAGTGTTGTCCACAAAAGGGAGAGGTTTACAGCGGTAAGGAGGGGTGTAGGGGCTGGAAACTAACTCTACAAGTGGATGAAGTGCTAGATCTGCACCAAACCACTCTCCTCACCACTAGTCAGGGTCCCAAACAGTCCTTCCATATCAGACAACTTTTCAACATCGTGCCTGTTGGGGTCATCTACTGTTTCCAGTTTTCCAGGTGTGGCCTCCTCGACATTAGTGAGACCCGATGTAGTCTCTGCATTCTGCACTCTGTCCCGATGAGATTCTGCAGATGTTGGAGATGCAGAGTAACACACACAAAATGTTGGAGGAAGTCAGGAGGTCAGGTAGCTTCTATAGAGGGGATAAAGCAAAACAGAGATTTCCTGCCGAGACCCTTCATCAGGACTGGAAGTGGGGAGAAGCCGGAATAAGATGGTGTGGGAAGTGGAAAGAGTCTGTAACCCCTGGGTCGCCTCAGGCATCGCTCAAACTCGTTCTAGCCTAGGGGGAGCAGCCTTCGGCCCCGCCAAACTGGGTAATCAGCTGGTGTGGATGCTGTGTGATGTCCCCGCCTCGCCCAAAAAATCAGACAGTACACCTTATGCGATTAAATGAGTACAATTTATAAAGATTACTATAACTAAGCGATTACTAACGATACAGTATATATGAATAAGAGAAAAAAAGAAAAGGCGCCAAACGTATCAAAGTCCAAACCAATTCGTGCACAATCGTTGGAGCTCAATTACTGAAGTCTTCTGGCCACCATTCGATCCCCTCCGACTTCCTCGACCCGCCTCCTGGGACCCCCACGGTGGTCGACCAGACGCTCCACACTCCTCTGTCTCCGTCTCCTCTCATCACCGAAACCTTGGGCCGGGGACCGTCGCCCAGCTTCCAGCATCCCGTCCTCTCTCTCTCACTCCATCGCGCCGACTCCCCAAAATCCCCGCCAACAATAAGTTTACAGTCCCAAACAAGCTTCCAGCACTTATCATAACAAAGACGCTAGCATTCCTACTATTAACACAGGCGCCAGCATTCTTACTTTTAACAAAACAAAGACGCCATTTTGATTACATACACGGTAACAAAAAAAAACCCGTAACACTCTCCCCCCACCAAATAAAAGTCATGTCCTCTGACTATTAGATAACTCGTCACCTTTCCTGCCAACACACCGTAACCCAAGCACAAGCAGTGACATCTCCTCCCCACACAGTAAACCTTACGCCCTGCTCCTTAGGCGCTATATAGGCCAACTATCTGGGCATTCCCTAACCCTTCTGAGACCTCCGTACCCCCGTCACCTAAACCCTTAGGCTAGGACACAGCTGAGGATACCTTGGGTCCACTACCAACTCCTCTGTCAACCTCTCACTCATGCCCCACACTGCACACAGCTAACCCTCCCCACTACACCTGACTCAGTGGAAGAAGGGCCAAAGGTCTCTTCCTCAATCGAGGGAAAGTCAGCAAAAGGCAGCTTGTACCACACATCCAGCACATCAGCCTTTGAATCCGTATTCTTCCTCATTTCTTTGATCGGTAGCTACTGTTTGATCTTCTCCAAACGGAAACACGTGACCTGCACTGCTCCTGCAGTCTCTTCAGCCTCCTGCAATTGAGATTATCATCTTCTCTGGCCCCTGGGCTCAGCAGTTCTGACTCCTGCATCCCGACCATCTCAATCTGCAATGCAGTTACTCCAACAGCTTCTTCCACCCCGACCTGAAAAGCAGCGGTTAAAGATTGGTCACCCTCCAGTTCAGTATTCACTGCACTTCTCTCCAGCTTTTTTTTTCTCCTCATGACTTCTTCCAGATCAACCTTCAGGTTTTGCACTTCATTTGAACTGTCGATGGTCATCTTCAGGTTCCCTTCAAGCTACCGCTTCCCCCTTCCAAGATTTGTCCGCAATTTCTTCACCTCCGCAAGCTCCCTTCTCCAGGCTCTCAGTTTGCTGTGGCCCTCAGTCAAACAACTTTCTTCGTTCTCTCCAACTTGTACGTCTTTCAAATGGTTCCAGATCACTCTCTCCGGTCTCTCAGTCTTCATTTCAAACTTGATTCCGTAGAAACAGACACTCACGAGCTGCGACCTTCGCCAGCCCTGGCACGTGTCCAGAAAACACTTTAACTCTGTAGTTCTCAGCCGCTCCTGCAACGACCTCACTTCATATTGTCCAGAGGCAAATCCAAATACCAGGAGATCATCCACATACGTCAAAATTCCAAACGCCTCCACACCCCCATGATCTTCCACATGCCCTGCAGGAAGGTTGCAAGGGCTCCGGAGATACCCTGTAGTATCTTTTCGGACCGGAAGACTCCTAGGGAACTTATAACCGCCGTCTTCTCCTTTTCGGCCTCACTCATCGGGATCTGGCAACATCCACTCCTCAGATCCAGCACCTTAAACCTCTTCGCACCACTCAGATAGGCCATCGCCTCTACGGCCCAATATAATCCACACACACGCTGCCTACGTCTGCCACGCTGTAGGGGCCAGTCGCCGCAACCTCTACCTCAGGTTGGGATATTTCAGCAGTGGTGGGCTCCGCCCGGTTGTTGGAATAATGTCCAGCCCTAAAGGGGCGGAGACGTGGGCGGAGCAGACCTCTCAGTTGTTGGGTGAGTGGCAGTGCTTGGCTGAGGGAAAGCGACAGGGATTGGTTGAAAGTTTGAGTAGGCGGGCTGGTAGCGTTGTTAGAACTGTCGGGAGCAATTATCTCGAAGTGACAGCTGCCAGTTCTGGGAAAGTGTGGGAAAATGCGTGTGGTTCGACTGGAAGTCAGATGCCGCAGCTGGCGGGCTTATCATATCCGTGGCAGGAGATTGGTGGGAAGTTTTTAGGGTATCCCTTTTGGTTAGGAGGGCAGATAAATTGCTTGCGGAGACAGGGGTATCTGTCAAGGGGAAGCCAGATAAGAGCGAAGGTGAATAGGTGGGGGAGGTGGGAGATGAAGTGAGAGGTTTTGAGGTGGTAGGTGGAAAATGCAAAGGGCTGAAAAGAAGGAATCTGATAGGAAAGGAGAGTTGACAATGGGAAAACGGAAGTAAAAGAGGAACCAGAGGGAGACGATCCGCAGAGAAGAAGAAAGAAGTGGGGAGACAGAATGGAGGAGACGGGCGTGTGGGCTGATGAAAAGAAAAGATGTTCATGCCATCAGGTTGTAAACTACCCGGATGTAATATGAGGTGTTGCTCCTCCAACCTGAGAGTTCACTCATCGTGTTAGTTAAACAAAGAACCGGAAGGGAGAGTGGGTTAATAATTTTCCCCTGGGATCCCTATTAAATCAATCCCGTCTCACCTTAAACCGGTGCCCTCTGGTTGCTGATTCCACAAAGGTGGGGAAAAAGACTGCACACATTCCGCATTTCTGTACACTCATAGTTTGGAACACCTGCACAAGGTCAGCCTCAATCTCCTACACTTCAAGGTGTGAAATCCCAACCTGTCCAACCTCTCTCCAGAACTCAGTCCCTCGAGTACCGGCACCATTCCTGGAAATCTCCAATGCACTCATTCCAACTTAACGTCCTCTGTCCTATAGCAGAACGACCAAAACTGAATACAATAATCCAGGCGCGGATTCACTGACCATACCCTAACCCTAATGCAACCTCACTCGCCACTTCTTCAGACCATGAAGCATGAGATTTCAGCAGAGGCTGCTCAGCCAATCGAATCTGCTCCGCCATTCTTTCGTGTCCACTTGATTATCTCTCTCAACCCCATTCTCCTGCCGTCTCCCCATGGTCTTTGAACATCCATTGAAAATACACTCAATGACTTGGAGTATGCTCCGTCCTTGGCAATAAATTCTAAAGGTTTACCACTCCCTGACTAAAGAAATCCCTCCTCATCTCTGCTGTCAGTGGATACCCTGTATATTGAGGCCGTGGCCTCTGGTCCCAGACTCACACAGTAGAGGGTGCATCTTCTTCAGAGCCACTCTGTCGAGGCCTTTCAATATTTAATAGGTTTCAATGAGATCCCCTCTCTTTCTTCCAGACCAGCGAGTACAGGGTCAAAGCCGTCTAACGCTCCTCATACGTTAGCCCTTTCGTTGTTCATGAACCTTCTCCGGACCCGCTCCAATACGAGCACATCTGTTTTCGCAGGTTGTAAACTGTTCACAATACACCAAGAGCAATCTGACCAATGCGTTTTAAAGCCACAGTGTCACATCCTTGTTCTTATATGCTAACATTACAGTTGTCATCCTTCATCAACTCAATCTGCAAGCAAACCTTTAGGGACTCCTGCTCAAGGACTCCCAAGTACCTATGCACCTCTGATTTTTGAATTTTCTCCCATTTATTTATTTTTTCTCTACGCTCTTATTCCTTCCACAATTGTACATGACCGTACATTTGCATACACTGTACATTTCCGTACATTTCATCCACGACTTCGTTGCCCGTTCTCCAAACCTATCGAAGTCATTTTGCAGACTGCAGCTTTACTCCAAACGATCTGTCTCTTATCTGTATCAACTGCAAAGTTCTGTGGATGCTGGGAATCCAAGCAACACAAACACAAAATGCTGGAGGAACCTAGGAGGCCAGGCAGCATATATGGGAAATAGTAAACAGTCGACGTTTCGGGCCGAGACCCTTCGTCAGGACTGGGGGAAAAAAAGATGAGACGTCAGAGGAAGAAGTGTGGGGGTGAAAAGGGTAGAAGAAGTGGTCGGTGATAGGTGAAACTGCGAGAGGGGGAGTAGTGAAGGAGAAAAAAACTTAGGATTTTATTTCCTTAACGATTCTCGAAAAATCATTGCTAACGCCTCCACATCTCTTCAGCCACCTCTTTCAGATCTCTGGGGTGTACACCATCTGGTACAGTGAACCTATTTATCTTCAGACCATCCCAAGAACCTTCTCCCGAGTAACGTAACTTCACACATTCTGACCACTGACATCTGGAACTTCCATATTCCTGCCGGGGTCTTCGAGAGATAAGAGTGATGTACAGTACTTATTCAGTTCATCTGCCATCACCTTGCACCCCCAGCCCATTACTACCTCTCCATCATCACTTTTCAGTGTTCGATATCCGCTTCCGCCTTTCTTTTACACTATAATTACCTGAAGAAACATTTGGTATCCTCTTTAATATTACCGGCTAGCTCACTTAAGTGTTCCATCTTTTCCTTCTTAATTATTTTAGTTGCATTCTGTTGGTTTTTAAAATCTTCCCAATCCTCCTACATACTAGTGATTTTTGCTCTATGCCCTCTACTTGGTTTTTATGTTTTCTTTGGTTTCTCTTATCAGCCACGGTTTTGTCACCTTAGCTTTAGAATCCTACTTCCTCTTTGTGATGCATAGAGATTTGAGGGGCGAAGAACATCTCAGACAGAACTGCAGTCAGCTCGACTTCTTCGCTCTGCAGAGAATTCAAGGGAAACCTCTTCGCCCACAGAGTGGTGACTATTTGGAACTCATTCACAGGGACAGTGAGAGGTGAACAACAGGGGAGGATTTGAAAGATCTGCTGTGGAACAGAATCACTGGCAGGGTCCAGCCGGCCTGAGTTGACTCTCTGCTGTACACTAGGTGTGTTATAAATTCACTAAGTACCGGAGACAGTGTTCAATATAGAACGGATTTATTTGTCACAGATCTAGTCCCATTAAAGGTGAATATGCAGCAGAAGAAACCGTTCTCATGCCTGGTGACCCGGGTGTGGTGAGCAGCACCAATAATTGCAGAGTTCAGCACCGACAGTCACTCTCGAAATTGCATTCAGCAACACTGATGGATAAATATTCAGCATGCAGCTTATTGAAACTTTCTCCCAGTGTGAACCGGTAGTGTGTGGTAAGTGTAACACGCTGTAAGGTTTCACTGCTGAAGTAACGGCCTCTCTGTAATGTTTCACTGCTGAGGTAATGGTTTCTCTGTAGCAGCAATGTTTAGCTTACGACTAGAGGAAGTAGGGCTTTCCAGTGTGGGGCTGTCCAATGACAGAAATATTCTTTTTTGTGAGTCTGGAAGAGAGATTTTCAAGGTTTTTTGGCTGGGGAGAGATGAGAAGACGTGAATGAAGAGAGCGGGCCCTTTTTCTTTTCTTTCAGTTTCTTTACTAACCCTATAGTCAAAGTAAGAATTATAGAGCTCAATCGCTTAACTGCATATTGTGTATCGTTTGTTACTTCGGGGTACTGGTCTGTAACATGGGACACATCACACAGCATTCACCCAAATGAGATTTCTTAAGTTTGGTCGGGCTGGAGGTGTGGGGGGGCGGGTGGCTATCACCCCGTATATTAAACTGCTCTACCCAGTGTGAAGTCGCTGGTGTCTCTGTAGTTGAGATGACCAAGTGAATCCCTTCCCACACATTGAAGCCTGAGTTATTCTTCTCCGTCCAGTCTACGCCGTAGGCTCTACGTAGCCGCGTACCCGACGCTGCACCCTAGGCTGTACCGTATGCCGTAGCCTAACGCGCACATTCCTAAAAATGCAACTACGCATCGCAGCGACGCAGACTGCAAGAACTGTGATTGGTCCACTTGGTAGCAGCCAGTTTCCTTTTCTTTTTCAATCTTTTTATTACGTTTCAAATTTAATAAGCATAGCAATAATATAATGATACAAAGAGATTGGGATTACATTAATGTCGGTTATCATGTAAAAGCACAGATTCCAAATGACAAATATAGTTTAACCTCCCAATCTCATAGCAACTAATCATGAAAGAGATATCATATAAGGAGAAAAAAATCGTAAACTAGAAAAAAACACTAAACTAAAAAAAACAGACAAAATTGGGCTGTCATATTACAACGGCTGAAATTATTTGGCGTTAACTCCGCTCCTCTGAACATGAACAAAAACTTATTACACAAGATTCGGAAAGGGTCAACTTACATAATATGAAAAAATTGAATAAATGGCCTCAAAGTCTCTTCAGATTCAACCGAAGGAACCACAGTACCACTCCTAATTTTTTCCAAGTTTAGACATGCTATGGTTTGGGAAAACCATTCAAATGTAGTAGGGAGATTGGAATCTTTCCATTTAAGTAAAGTAGATCTGATGGTTATTAATGTAACAAATGCAATTAGACGACAAGCTGACGAGGATAAATGACTATAGTCTATCACCGGTCCTCCAAAATTTGCGGTAATAGGATGTGGTTGTAAATCAATACACAGAACTACTGAGATAATATCTCAAAATACCCTTCCAATATTTTTTTTAGAAGAGGACTTATCCTTGGACATACGAGCCCGATGAACCACCTTAAATTGCATGAAGGCATGTCTGACACACACTGAAGAGGTATTTTCTAGTTCCAGAACTTTCTCCCATTTCTGTATAGGTAAAGGTATCCCAAGTTATCTTTCCCACTCATTCTTAATTTTATCAGAAGTATCTAAGCGTATTTTCATAATTAAATCTAAATAAATGATATTAAACTCTTCTGATCTGGATTTAAACTTATTTTTTTCCGTAACTTCAATTTGATGTGATGTCAGAACGGAAGGCAAAATAACCTTCAAAGGTTTCTAATCTGTAAATATCTGAAAAAGAGTGATCCAGGCAAATTATTTTTTATTAGAAAACTGTTCAAAAGCCATAAAAGATTATCCATAAATAAATCACGAAAACATGATATTCCCTTTGTTTTCCATAAAAGAAAAGCTTGATCAATTCTAAATGGTTGAAAGAAAAAAATAGATGTCATAGAACTTGACAGTATATATTTATTTGGTCCAAAAAATTGCCAACATTGAAACCATATTCCTATTGTATGCTTAATTATTGGAATTACCATTTGCTTATTAAATTTAGTAAGTGCAAAGGAAAGCACAGCCCGTAAAATAGAAGCCAATGAAAACTTCGGTCGAGACTCCCGCTCAAGGTTCATCCAACTCTTGTGTGCAAAACGTTAAATATCGAATATTAATTCCCAATAATAAAATCTAGGATCCGGCAAAACCAAGCCGCCTTCCTTTTTTTGATTTCTGTAAATATTTCTAATATAACCTGGGATTTCTATTCTGCCATATATATGCAGAAATTTTAGAATCAATAGTATATAAAAAAGTTAGAGATAAAAATTGATACCACCTGAAATAGGTACTGATATTTAGGTAAAATAATCCTCTTAATAGCATTAATGGAGCCAATCAAGGATAAGGATAATGGGGACCATTTAGTAAACAATTGTTTAGCATGATCAATTAAGGGTAAACATTAACTTTAAATAAATCGTTGTGCTTCTTAGTAATTTTAACACCCAAATAAATAAAATAATCAGCAAGCAATCTAAATGGTGACTGTCTATAAATTGAGACTTGCATATTTAATGGAGAAAGCAGACTTTTATTAAGATTCAGGTTATAAGCAGAAAAACTACTAAACTGAGCAAGTTGTGTTATTACTGCAGGAATGGATTTCTCTGGATTAGAAATATATAGCGAAAGGTCATCTGCATATAGTGATACTTTACGCGTCCCATTCCCATGAGTAACACCAAATATACTGTGTGAATCACGAATAGCAATTGCCAAGGTCTCCAGGCTAATATCTGATAGTAAGGGTTTCAAAGGACAGCCTTGACTAGTACCTTGGAAAAGCCTAAAGAAAGGGGATCTCTGATCATTAGTGAAACAGAAGCCAAAGATATATGTTATATCAATTGGATCCAAGATATAAATTTTGGACTAAAATTAAGTTTCTCAAGAATTTTAAACAAATATTCCCATTCAAATGTATCAAACGCCTTCTCGGCATCGAGCGAGAAAACACGTTCTGGAGTCTTAGATAAAGTAGTCTATACAATGTTCATTAACCTCCAAACATTACAATGTGTATAATAATTTTTAATAAATCCTGTCTGATGCTTGGAGACAATTTGTGGCAATATCTTCACCCATCTAATTGCTAATATTTGAGAAAGGATTTTAGATTCAACATTCTCAAAGATATCACAAATCTGATGCACATTCAGTGAGATTTTTATCATTTTTAGGAATTAAATAAATAGATGCTTCATAAAAAGTTTGTGGTAACTTACATACAAATAAAGAATCTTTAAAAATTTTTACCTAACCAGGGAGAAAGTAAATCGGAAAAAGATTTTAAAAATTCAGCTGTATACTCATCCCGACCACGTGCTTTACCAGAATTCAATGAATAAATTGCATTCTTTATTTCCTCTTCAGTAATGGGTGTGTCTAATACTAAACGTTCATCAACTGATAATTTCAGAATATTTAATTTCCTTAAAAATTCATGCATTATGGTAGAATCATCAGGAAATTCTGATTGGTATAAATTGGTATAAAATTCTTGAAAAAAATTAATTTCATCATGGTCAACCGTCAAAGTACCATCCGTTTACGAACCCTATTAATCTGAAGTTTTGCCAAAGCAGCTTTTAATTGGTTAGCCAATAATTTACCTAATATGTCACCAAATATATAAAATGACCCTTAGTTTTAAGTAACTGATTTTCAATCGGGGATGTTAATAACAAATGATGTTGCATCTGAAGTTCAACTCTCTCTTTATAAAGCTTCAAATTGGGAGCAATAGAATATTTTCTATCAATTTCTTTAATCTTATCAACCAATGTACGTATTTCATTATTAATTTGATTCTTCAATCCAGCAGAGTGTGAAATAATTTACCCTCGGATATATGTTTTAAAGGCATCACGTGATATCCCACTGAAAATTTCTTCCGTTGAGTTAGTTGAAAAGAAAAAGGCAATCTGTCCTTTAATGAAATTAATAAAATTTAAGCCGTGAAGTAAAATAGAGTTGAACCGCCATTGTTTAGTACCAAAGGTTACATCAGTTAACTTAACTGATAATTTCAAAGGTGCATGATCGGAAATGGCAATTGTATCATATTCACAGGCAGTGACAAATGAAACTAATCGAGAATCAATAAAGATGTAAAGGAATCTAGAGTAATTATGATATACATGAGAAAAAAGAGAACTCTTTTTCATTAGGATGTAAAAACCTCCTAATTTCTAAAATTCCAGAGTCAACTGAGAAGGAATTAATAAAAATAGCAGATTTGTTTGTAAGTACCTGATTAGGCACAGACTTATCCATCATACGTTTCAGACAACAATTAAAATCTCCACCCATTATTACCATATATTCATTTAAATTGGGAAGAAATGCAAAAAAGTGCTTAAGGAATTCAGGATAGTCAGTATTAAGTGCATAAATATTAACCAAAACTAATTTATTGTTATAAAGTTAACCGGTGTTTAATAGAAGTCTATCATATTGGTCTGAAATTGTATCATAGTGAACAAATGAAATCTAGGAGTCTATATAAAAAAAAGAAACACCTTTCACCTCAGTCGATGAGTTAGAGTGAAACTGTTGGCATTTCCAAAACCTAAATAAGTGCTGATTATCCTCCTTACTCACATGTCTTCTGCGCAAAAATAATCTGAGCATTCAGTCTATGAAAAACTCTAAAAATCTTCTTCCATTTAATTGGATGATTCAAACCGTTCGTATTCCATGAAACAAAATTAATAATGACAAAATTAATTAATAATATCCATTTTCCTTAAATAAACAATGTAGTATGTAAAGGGTTAACCACAATGCATAGGAAACTCACGAATCAGGAGGAGGGAAAATAGTTTAAAGAGGAAACGGAAGTTACGACAATACAGACATTTTTGTAGTTTCAATTCAGCCCAAAAGAAAAATACTAGACTAAAAATAGTCCTACCACCCCACCCACAAAGACCGAACACCTGGCCAATAGACAGCCAGACAACTATCTAAGAACCTCCCTACCCCCGTCTCCCTTGAGGCAGATCTCCAAATTTAAAACAATAAAAAACAAACCACCCATAGTCAAAATATTACGAGAGGAATGTCAAGCAGATGTTAGAGAAAAACAGCCAATTGCAGACCATTTTAAAAGAAAAGGTCTTAAAAAATGACACAAAATACAAACTTAATAATATTTCAAGAAAAAGGAAATAATCAGCATATCAAAGTCATAATGATTTTCAAAAGCAAACAATTAAAAATAAAAAAAGTAAAACAATGAAGGAAAAAGAAAGAAACTTTAACATGGAAACATCATAAACATCCGAATGTCAAAACACAGTACGACTGTAATCAACCCAAGGGCAAAGTTCTGAAGTGTCCAAATCTATAAGCTGGCTGTTAACTAATAAACCAGATACACACAGACATAAAGGAATGGTAAATTTCAGAGACATCCAAGCTCAAATGTTGATCTTCAAAACATTAGACATCTGCGTTCAAGCTTACCTCTTTGAGAAATTGTTTTGCTTCATTCACGGATTTAAAGCATTTGAATGATTTATTGGGCAGAGCAACCCTTAGGTGAAAGGGATATAACAATGCTGGACAAAGATTCCTCTGATATAATTCTGACATCACCATTTTAAAATGCAATCTTTCTTGCATCACCTCAGGACAAAAATCTTCAACAAAATGAAACTTAAGATTCTCATGCTCAGTAACTCCTTTCTGATGAGCAATCCGAATGAAGTGCTCCTTAGTATTCACATTGTGACATCGAAGAATTACATGACGTGGTTTTGGTTTCAGCGCCCGATGTGTGCGGTTGAGTGCAGGAAGGGAAGAAAATACCTCCGAGCCAAAGACCTCCATTAAGAATTTTTAAGATAGTACACAGGGCCCATATGTCCAAAGATAAATTGGCACATTTTTTCCTAATATAAGCCCTGTTTGTGACAGATGTAACGCAGAAGTGGCTACTCTAACTCATATGTTTTGTTCATGTGTTAAGTTTAAATAATATTTGGTGGGATGTGTTTGGAATATTATCTAAAGTTATAGATGCGGATGTTCAACGTAATCCACTTACAGCAATTTTTGGGATTATTCCAGAGGAAGCATTTTATCTATTTGATATTGACATTATATGCTGTTTATATGTTTTTTTATATTATCTACTTGTTAAACTCCTCTTCTGATTTGTATATTCTTTATTTGGAAACCAATAAAAAAGATTGAAAAATGAGATGAAGAATTGAGAAAAAAACTGAGTAAGATCCCGGCTCTCAACGTCCTCACTGAGTCTATTATTCACAAATTCAGTCTGTGGCTTCGACTCTCCAAATCAGTAATCTTGATTTTGTTCTGCTCCAGGGTTTGAGTGGTTGAACTTCATTTCATTTCCAAAGAATTCAATTTGCGATCTCTCTGTTTCCCAGCTTTAATAAGCTCTGAAATTTGCCGCTGCTGTTTTTCGTTCTTCTTTTCAAGTGTTGCCAATGTACCTTCACTCTCCTTTAACCATAATTCCAAGGTAATAAATCTTTTATCAAGTTCTTCATCCAAAAGATTCTAGATAGCCAGTAAAGTAAGTTGAAACTTTTTAGGCTGTTCAAAGACATCTTCTTTCTTTCCATTTTCACTGCCGGTTCCCTTGCCTTCGGCTAATGACTTTCTTCCTCTGTAAGCCATTTCAGTCGATTAAAATTCAAATTCAAACATATAAAAGTGTTATAAACACTTTGATAAAGATATTAAAGGGGTGGTAAGTAAATTTAAAATGAACGGAGCAAAGCCGGAATGCAACCTACTCCATGTAGCGCCTCCATGAGAGTCCTTCACCTAATGTAGCCTAACGCGCACATTCCCACAAATGTAGCTACACGTCGTGGCAACACAGACTGCAAGAACTGTGATTGGTCCACTTGGCAGCAGCCAGTTTCCTCCTATGCATTTCCTGTCGCTTCGAAGTTGGAAGGTGGACCACATCAACGAGAGGTTAGGTGAGGTAGTCAGAAAATATGTACATGTGCACGACTCTTCATTGGCAGACAATAAAAACTTGAAAATGGCATCAAAATCGTGCAAACAAATTTCCACCAACATTGCTTTGGACATCGCGGACTGCACAAAGTAATGGGAAAACTTGTCATTTTTCTGCGTTGCAGTAATTTCAATAGAAGTAACGCTTCTGCAACATTGATTAGCTTCAACTCCAACAAGACGTAGTCAGCAGTCGCCATTGTTCCCAACTCAACACGAGTCAATTCAACACAGTAGCACAGAACCCAACACCAACTAGCGTTTTGGCAGAGTGACACAGACACACGAACTCACAAGTAGAAATGCTCACAACGGCATAGCGTCTATGCAGAGGTATAATTCAGGCTTCAGCAGGTGAATGGCTTCTCCCCAGTATGAACTGACCGGTGTGCTAGTAGGTTGGAGGACTGAGTGAATCCCTTCCCACAGTCTGAGCAGGTGAACGGCCGCTCCCCAGTGTGAACTCGCTGGTGAGCCATTAGGGTGGATGACCGAGTGAATCCCTTCCCACATTCTGAGCAAGTGAATGGCCTCTCTCTGGTGTGAACTCGCTGATGTACCTTCAGATCGCTAGATTGAATGAATCCCTTCCCACATTCTGAGCAGATGAACGGCCTCTCCCCAGTGTGAACTCTCCAATGTACCTTCAGGTCAGATGACCGAGTGAATCCCTTCCCACAGTCTGAGCAGGTGAACGGCCGTTCCCCAGTGTGAACTCGTTGGTGAGCCATTAGGGTGGATGACTGAGTGAATCCCTTCCCACAGTCTGCGCAGGTGAACGGCCTCTCTCCAGTGTGAACTCTCTGATGTACCTTCAGTTTAGATGACAGAGTGAATCCCTTCCCACAGTCTGAGCAGGTGAACGGCCACTCCCCGGTGTGAACTCTCTGATGTACCTTCAGTTTAGATGAGCAAGTGAATCCCTTCCCACAGTCCGAACAGGTGAACGGCCGCTCCACGGTGTGAAGCCGCTGGTGAACCAGTAGGGTGTATGACTGAGTGAATCCCTTACCACATTCTGAGCAGGTGAACGGCCTCTCCGCAGTGTGAACTGACTGGTGAGCCATTAGGGTGGATGACTGAGTGAATCCCTTACCACATTCTGAGCAGGTGAACGGCCTCTCCCCAGTGTGAACTGACCTGTGTGCTCGTAGGTGGGCTGACAGTGTGAATCTCTTCCCACAATCTGAGCAGGTGAATGGCCGCTCTCCAGTGTGAACTCGCTGATGTATTTTCAGTTTAAATGACAGAATGAATCCCTTCCCACAGTCTGAGCAGGTGAACGGTCGTTCCCCAGTGTGAACTCTCTGATGTACCTTCAGTTTAGATGACGAAGTGAATCCCTTCCCACAGTCTGAGCAGGTAAATGGCCTCTCCCCAGTATGAACTCTCTGATGTGCCTTCAGGACAGATGACTGAGTGAATCCCTTCCCACAGTCTGAGCAGGTGAACGGCCTCTCCCCAGTGTGAACTCGCTGATGTAACTTCAGTTTATCTGAGCAAGTAAATCATTTCCCACAGTCTGAGCAGGTGAACGGCCTCTCTCCAGTGTGAACTCGCTGATGTACCTTCAGTTCAGATGACAGAATGAATCCCTTCCCACAGTCTGAGCAGGTGTATGGCCTCTCTCCTGTGTGAACTCTCTGATGTACCTTCAGATTAAATGACTGAGTGAACCCCTTCCCACACTCTGAGCAGGTGAACGGCCGCTCCCCGGTGTGAACTCGCTGATGTACCTTCAGACTAGATGACTGAGTGAATCCCTTCCCACACTCTGAGCAGGTGAACGGCCGCTCCCTGGTGTGAACTCGCTGGTGAGCCATTAGGTCAGATAACCGAGTGAATCCCTTCCCACAGTCTGAGCAGGTGAACGGCCGCTCCCCGGTGTGAACTCGCTGATGTACCTTCAGATGAGATGACTGAGTGAACCCCTTCCCACAGTCTGAGCAGGTGAATGGCCGCTCCCCGGTGTGAACTCTCTGATGTACCTTCAGTTCAGATGACTGAGTGAATCCTTTTCCACAGTCTGAGCAGGTGAATGGCCTCTCGCCAGTGTGATTTCGCTGATGTACCCTCAGTTGGGATGAGCAAGGGAATCCCTTCCCACAGTCTGAGCAGGTGAACGGCCTCTCCCCAGTGTGAACTGACCTGTGTGCTCGTAGGTGGGCTGACAGTGTGAATCTCTTCCCACAATCTGAGCAGGTGAATGGCCGCTCCCCAGTGTGAACTCGCTGATGTACCTTCAGTTCAGATGACCGAATGAATCCCTTCCCACAGTCTGAGCAGGTGAACGGTCGTTCCCCAGTGTGAACTCTCTGATGTACCTTCAGTTTAGATGACGAAGTGAATCCCTTCCCACAGTCTGAGCAGGTGAACGGCCTCTCCCCAGTGTGAACTCTCTGATGTACCTTCAGTTTAGATGACGAAGTGAATCCCTTCCCACAGTCTGAGCAGGTAAATGGCCTCTCCCCAGTATGAACTCTCTGATGTGCCTTCAGGACAGATGACTGAGTGAATCCCTTCCCACAGTCTGAGCAGGTGAACGGCCTCTCCCCAGTGTGAACTCGCTGATGTAACTTCAGTTTATCTGAGCAAGTAAATCCTTTCCCACAATCAGAGCAGGTGAACGGCCTCTCTCCAGTGTGAACTCGCTGGTGAGCCATTAGGGTGGATGACCGAGTGAATCCCTTCCCACAGTCTGAGCAGGTGAACGGCCTCTCTCCAGTGTGAACTCGCTGATGTACCTTCAGTTCAGATGACAGAATGAATCCCTTCCCACAGTCTGAGCAGGTGTATGGCCTCTCTCCAGTGTGAACTCTCTGATGTACCTTCAGATTAAATGACTGAGTGAACCCCTTCCCACACTCTGAGCAGGTGAACGGCCGCTCCCCGGTGTGAACTCGCTGATGTACCTTCAGATTAGATAACTGAGTGAATCCCTTCCCACACTCTGAGCAGGTGAACGGCCGCTCCCTGGTGTGAACTTGCTGGTGAGCCATTAGGTCAGATGACCGAGTGAATCCCTTCCCACAGTCTGAGCAGGTGAACGGCCGCTCCCCGGTGTGAACTCGCTGATGTACCTTCAGATTAGATGACTGAGTGAACCCCTTCCCACAGTCTGAGCAGGTGAATGGCCGCTCCCCGGTGTGAACTCTCTGATGTACCTTCAGTTCAGATGACTGAGTGAATCCCTTTCCACAGTCTGAGCAGGTGAATGGCCTCTCGCCAGTGTGATTTCGCTGATGTACCCTCAGTTGGGATGAGCAAGGGAATCCCTTCCCACAATCTGAGCAGGTGAACGGCCTCTCCCCAGTGTGAACTGACCTGTGTACTCGTAGGTGGGCTGACAGTGTGAATCTCTTCCCACAATCTGAGCAGGTGAATGGCCGGTCTCCAGTGTGAACTCGCTGATGTATTTTCAGTTTAAATGACTGAGTGAATCCTTTCCCACAGACTGAGCAGGTGAATGGCCTCTCCCCAGTGTGAACTCGCTGATGTACCTTCAGTTCAGATGACGAAGTGAATCCCTTCCCACAGTCTGAGCAGGTAAATGGCCTCTCCCCAGTATGAACTCTCTGATGTGCCTTCAGGACAGATGACTGAGTGAATCCCTTCCCACAGTCTGAGCAGGTGAACGGCCTCTCCCCAGTGTGAACTCGCTGATGTACCTTCAGTTCAGATGACAGAATGAATCCCTTCCCACAGTCTGAGCAGGTGTATGGCCTCTCTCCAGTGTGAACTCTCTGATGTACCTTCAGATTAGATGACTGAGTGAATCCCTTCCCACACTCTGAGCAGGTGAACGGCCGCTCTCTGGTGTGAACTTGCTGGTGAGCCATTAGGTCAGATGACCGAGTGAATCCCTTCCCACAGTCTGAGCAGGTGAACGGCCGCTCCCCGGTGTGAACTCGCTGATGTACCTTCAGATGAGATGACTGAGTGAACCCCTTCCCACAGTCTGAGCAGGTGAATGGCCGCTCCCCGGTGTGAACTCGCTGATGAGCCATTAGGTCATATGACCGAGTGAATCCTTCCCCACAAATTCAGCAGATGACCAGCTTCTGCCCAGTGTGGTGTGAACTGACTGGTGTGTCCACAGGTGGAAAGACCGACTGAATCCCTTCCCACACACAGGATAGGTGAATGGCCTTGCCCCAGTGTCAACTTGGTGATGTCCCTTCAGATGAAATGTCCAACTGTATCTATTCCCACTGTCTGAGCAGATGAATGGGTTCCCCACCTGTTTGAAATGACGGGCGTGCCAGTCGGTCAGATGATTGAGTAAATCCCTCCCCACAGTCTGAGCAGGAAGGATGATTGTGTGAATCTCTTGCTCCTCTTCTTAAGTATCTGGACAGAGACAGCAAAACTGGTGTGTTGTGTTCGGGATTCCCGTAGACAAATTCCTTGTCATTTTTAACCTGTAAAAAGATTTACAAAATCCATCAATGGGTGTAGGACAACATTTCAGATGAAATCACTTGAGTTGTCAAGGTGTGATCTGACATCACACTGTTACAGTGAGGTTGAACCCAAGTTGGTGAGAGAAATCATCTCCTGACTGGGCACAGTGCTGGTATCTGGAATGATCATCAAACTGTCTGATGTTCTTCCTGTCTCTCTAAGAATGGGGCATTTCTGCCATCGCCAATCTGTGACTTGGCTCAGTTTGACTCTCTCCATTGGTATTATTCCCTGTTCCCACTGAGCTGCCTGGCCCCACAGTAACTGAAACACTCTCACCGAAAAAGCCGGCAGTGCATTCCATGCGCCCACCAGTCTCTGTGTAGAAAACTTACCCGACATCCCGTTGGTATCTATTTCCAAGCACCTGAAAACTCTGCTCCCTCGTGTTAGACATTTCAGCCCTGGGAAAAATCCTCTGGCTATCCACACGTTCAATACCCCTCATCATCTTATACACCTAAAAAAGTTCTAAACATAAACACAGAAATTATACATTGCTTTGAGGATTTGTTGGACGTATACAAAATGATGAGGGAGAAGATTGGGTAAATAAATGCAAGCAGCTTTTTCCACTGAGGTTGGGTGGGATGACAACCAGAGGTCAGGGGTAAGTGGGGAAGGTGAAAATTTAATGGGAACATGTGGAAAAGCTCTTTACTGAAATGGTTGTGAGAGTGTGGAATGAGATGCCAACACAAGTGGTGAATATGAGCTCGGTTTCACCATTTAAAAGAAGTTTGGATGGGAGCCTGGATGGTAGGGGTATGGATTTTTTATAAAAAGGGCCCAAAGGATATTGGGAACCAAATTCACCACAACCACAAACTGTTCCTGCCGCTACAATCCAGGAACCGGTACCACAGCAAAAGGACCAACAGGTTCCGGGACATCATCTTCCACCAGGCTATCAGACTGATTAATTGATCTCTATGCTTTCTTGACTGTCCTATATACAAACTAATTATTATAAATCAATTTCAATTACACATTGCACATTTAGACAGTAATGTAACGTAAATATTTCTACTCCTCATCCATATGAAGGATGTGCATAATAAAGTCAATTCAATTCACCATCTCCACTATCTGTTCTGTCTTTCTGGCTCCCATTCCCCCTACAACTTACTTAAACCATATCAGCCCCAACCCCCACTACCTCTAGTAAGCCTTACCACTAAGATATTAGTTGCCTGTTGTTCTGTTCCCCTAACTAACAAATCCACTTATCAGCCCTTTGACTTTCCTCCCCCCAACAGTTTCCAAAGTGTTCCACTTGTTGTTGTCCGGGCATGGCCATTGGAGTACTCTGCGATGGCTATTTAACCTCATTCTCCTTCCTGACTCTCACCCAGTTTCCGGTGTCCTGCACCTTGGGTGTAACTCACCTCTCTTCATGTCATATCTTTCACCCCCTCCTACTGCTGGATGATCTGGAATTCACCCATTTCAAGATCCAACACCTTAAAGTGCAGGGTTACAAGCTGAAGCTGGATGCACATCTTGTAGGTGAGGGCATCAGGGACACTGGTCTCCCCTCCTTCCCTCCAATATTCCCTCTAATTTGTAATAACCAGTGTGCACATGAATCTTGTACTGTGCATTTTTACCCAGTGACAACATGTGCACAGTGAATTATATATAGAGATATATTCATTTTCACAGCTGGCAAATCGCGGTCGATAGGAACTTTGATCTCCTCTGGGTTTGATCGAGTTCATCTGCACTCTCACACAACCTATGTAGCAGGCCTGTAATGGGTAATGAAGGATTTTCTCACCAAAGCTTTTGCATATTGTCTATATGTGGTTTGCTTGCTAAATTACACTTTAAAAAGTCAGATTTTCAAATATCACTCCACTTCTTCCCACTTGCAAATTCTCCAGCAACTTTTGCAACACCAGAATACACACAAGTATCACCAGTTTCTGTATTCCCCTGAAGCCTCCCCCAATGACTGACAGTGGTGAACTCAGTGATGGTAATGCCAATGAATATGAAGGGAAGGGCAGTAGTCTGTCTCATTGGAGCCTGGCACATTTGGGATGTGAAAGCTACTTGCTGCCCAGGACAAAGGTATTTGCCATCATTAAGTACCCAGAGAAAATGGGACAAAACATGTTCTCACGGGTAAAAATGTCCAGAACAAGAGGAGGTAGAACAAGCAACAGGCACAAAATGCTGGAGGAACTCAGCAGGTAAGGCAGCATCTATGGAAAAGAGTACTAATGCTGAATTCCTCCTTTTTTAATTAACCACCTTTTTTTTTGATCAACCAGTTTCCAAATACTTCTAATCTTTCACTTTTAACCACATCGTGCTGGTCTTATTCGTCCTCCTCCTCTGAACCCCATCTCTCTCTGGAGCCCCTGACTCAGGCTGGCAACACTTCGGTTTCTGACTCTGCACCATCGAAGATTCACTCGCTAGTCTGCTGTCAGGCTTAAGAGGTGCATTGAATTGCGAGACCGCAGGTTCTTTTACTGAGAGAGATCGAGAGAGAGAGAGAGAACGTCAAAACCACAGAGAGCTCATCGTCTTATTCACCCTGGAGAAAATCATGCAGGTGTATTAATTTCAGCCCAGGGCTGAAATGGCTAACACAAGGGGGAAGTAGGTACAGGGGAGGTGTCATTCATAAGTTTTTATAAGCAAAGAGTGGTGTGTGTGTGGAATGCACTGACAGCAACAGTGACAGAGCCGGATACAATAGGGTCTTTTAAGAGACTCTCAGATAGGTACATGGAGCTTAGGAAAATAGGTGGCTATGTGGTAGGGTAATTCTAAGCAGTTTCTAGAGTAAGTTACATGGTCGGCACAGCAATGTGGGCCAAAGCATCTGTAATGTGTTGTAGATTTCTATGTTTCTATGAAATTTACGGGAAATCTCCTATCCCATGGAGAGGTGACTAGTTGCAACCTGTCATCTCAGGGAGAGTGAGACGGGAACGGCAGGGATAGATTTTCATATACTGATATGGAACAGAAACATGGGCAGGGACAAGATGGGCCGAGTGGCGTTTCTTGTGTACATTGTGAGTGTGGTAGAGACAGTAAGTACCTGAGACACGGGATTTGACAAAGAACTGATTTATCTTTCACAGATCCACAATATTAAACACCAGTCTAGTTTAAGGCTAACATCGGTAGAACAGACTCCTCCAATGCTCAGTGACCAGGGTTCAGTCCCGGGTGCGATGAGCAGCCACAAGAACTGCAGAATCTGACAGTAACAGTCCCTCATAAACCTGCAGCTGCCTTCAGTCACCGTGATGGTTAAACATTTAACACGGAGCTGATTTGAACTTCCTCCCTGATGTAGGAGCGCTCAGACCGAAGATGGAAAAAAAGAAGGAAAAAAAAGATAATAAAGTTGTTTGCACAGTTAGGGATAAACAGAGAGGAAGAGGTGGAGAGTTTCTTAAATGCATCTATCTTAATGCTAGGAGCATTGTAAGAAAGGTAGATAATGTAGATGAGCTTAGAGCATGGATTGATAACTGGAAATATGATGTTGTATTTATTAGAGAAACATGGTAGCAGGAGGGGTGTGATTGGCAACTAAATATTCCTGGATTTCATTGCTTCAGGTGTGATAGAATTGGAGGGGCAGGAGTTGCATTGCTTGTCTGAGAAAATATTACAGCAGTGCTTTGACAGGATAGATTACAGGGCTCGTCTAGGGAGCCTTTTTTGGTGGAATTGAGGAATGGGAAAGGTGTAGTGACACTTATAGAGTGGTATCATAGACCACCTAATCGGGAGCGAGAATTGGAGGAGCAAATTTGTAAGGAGATAGCAGATACTTGTAGTAAGCACAAGGTTGTGATTGTGGGAGATTTTAATATTCCACACATAGAAACATAAAACATAGATGCAGGAGTAGGCCAAAGTGAATAACGTCACATTTATCCACATTAAATTGCATCTGCCTTGAATTTGCCCACTCACCTAACCTAGCCAAGTCACCCTGGATCCTCTTAGCATCCTCCTCACAGCTAACACTGCCGCCCAGCTTCGTGTCATCCACAATCTTGGAGATCCTGCATTTAATTGCCTCGTCTAAATCATTAATATATATTGTAAACAACTGGGGTCCCAGCACTGATCCTTGCAGTACCCCACTGCTGACTGCTTGCCAATCTGAAAAGATCCTGTTTATTCCCACTCTTTGCTTCCTGTTTGCCAACCAATTCTCTATCCACATCAATACCATACCCCCAATACCGTGTGCTCAAGTTAGCACACTAATCTCCTGTGTGGGACCTTGTCAAAAGCCTTTTGAAAATCCAAATATACCACATCTACTGGTTTTCCCCATCCACTCCACTAGTTACATCTTCAAAAAATTCTATTAAGATTCATCAGACATGATTTTCCTTTCACAAATCCACGCTGATTTTGTCGGATGATTTGACCTCTTTCCAAATGTGCTATTATCACATCTTTGATAACCGACTCTAGCACGTTCCCCACAGCCAATGTCAGGCTAACCCATCTATAATTCCCCGGTTTCTCTCTCCCTCCTTTTTTAAAAAGTGGGGTCACATTAGCCACCTTCCAATCCTCAGGAACTAATCCAGAATCTAAGGAGTTTTGAAAAATTATCAGTAATGCATCCACTATTTCTTGAGCTACTTCCTTAAGCACTCTGGGATGAAGACCATCTTGCCCTGGGGATTTATCTGCCTTTAATCCCTTCAATTTACCTAACACCACTTCCCTACTAACATGTATTTCCCTCAGTTCCTCCATCTCAGTCCCCTACTATTTCCAGAAGATTATTTATGTCCTCCTTAGTGAAGACAGAACCAAAGTTTGTTATTCACTTGGTCTGCCATATCCTTGTCCCCCATGATAAATTCACCTGTTTCCGACTGTAAGCGACCTACATTTGTCTTAACCAATCTTTTTCTTTTCACATATCTATAAAAGATTTACAGTCAGTTTTTATGTTCTCTGCCAGCTTTCTTTTATAATCTTTTTTCCCTTTCCTAATTAGGCCCTTTGACCTCCTCTGCTGGACTCTGAATTTCTCCCAGTTCTCAGTTATGCCACTTTTTCTGGCTAATTTACTATCCCTAATTTCCCTTGTCAGCCACGGGTGCACTACCTTCCCTGGTTTATTCTTTTGCCAAATTGGGATGAACACTTGTTGTAGTTCATCCATGCAATCTTTAAATGCTTGTCATTGCATATCCACCATTAACCCTTTAAGTATCATTTGCCAGTCTAGCTTAGCTAATTCACGTCTCATACCTTCAAAGTTACCCTTCTTTAAGTTCAGAACCTTTGTTTCTGAATTAACTATGTCACTCTCCATCTTAATGAAGAATTCCACCATATTATGGTCACTCTTACACAAGGGGCCTCGCATGACAAGATTGCTAATTAACCCTTCCTCATTGCTCAATACCCAGTCTAGAATGGCCTGCTCTCTAGTTGGTTCCTCGACATGTTGGTTCAGAAAACCATCCCGCACACGTTCTCAGAAATCCTCTTCCTCAGCACCCTTACCAATTTGATTCACCCAATCTATATGTATATTGAAGTCACCCATTATAACTGCTGTTCCTTTTTTGCACGCATTTCTAATTTCCTGTTTAATGCCATCCCCAACTTCACTACTACTGTTAGGTGGCCTGTACACAAATTCCACCAGTGTTTTATGCCCCTTAGTGTTACACAGCTCTACCCATATCGATTCCACATCCTCCAGGCTAATCCTTCCTTTCTATTGCGTTAATCTCTTCTCTAATCAGCAACGCTATCCCACCTCCTTTTCTTTCCTGTCTATCCCTCCTGAATATTGAATATCCCTGGATGTTGAGCTCCCATCCTTGGTCACCCTGGAGCCATGTCTCTGTGATCCCAACTATATCATATTCATTAATAACTATCTGCACATTCAATTCATCCACCTTATTACGAATGCTCCTTGCATTGACACACAAAACCTTCAGGCTTGTTTTTACAACACTCTTAGCCCTTATACAATTATGTTGAAAAGTGGCCCTTTTTGATTTTTGTCCCTGGATTTGACTGCCTGCCACTTTTACTTTTCACCTTACGACATTTTGCTTCTACTCTCATTTTACACCCCTCTGTCTCTCTGCACTTGTTCCTATCCCCCTGCCACATTAGCTTAAATCCTCCTGAACAGCAGTAGCAAATGCTCCCCCTAGGACTAGCAGGAGGGACAGCCCTCAGTGATTCCTGTGTATGCACCCTGGAAGCCTCAAGAAATGATAGTGATCATGAATCAGGCCCCAGAGAGAAAAGAAAAACCAGCACAGTTTGCTCAGTGTGTCCACAGTACTACACAAATGTTTAATGTGACTCCTCAAGATTTATTCGGTCTCTGCTGCATGATTCTCTCAGCTGCTGAGGGATGGAAATGGAAGGCAGAATTGAGATACGAAACCTATCAGGAGTTACAGGCGAGAAACCATAATGAGAATGAACAGACAGACCAGATTATTCAAGCCTTGGAAAGGGCTCTCCAGCAACCTGTAAACATCACTAAAGTACCTGAATGCAAACCTAAGCCTGGGGAATTGGGACCAGACTGTTGAGAGCGATTTGTGGCCTGCTACGGCACCTTCACAGGAGACCAAGCCTTTAATGATGGGAATCTGTCCCCCCAGTTCAATGCCCTACTGCTCCAATGCTTACCAACTAAGTTAGCCAACATGATTAAAACAAATAATATGGATTGTCCTGACAATGATCGAAATCGAATGCGACGAGCTTTGACATATCATTTGGACCCAACTTTCGAATCCCGATCAACCCCGATGGGAAATAATATTAAAGCTGAATATGCTCAGCGGGAAGAAGGACGCGAGCGGGCTATATCTGAGGAACAGAAATGGGAGCAAAAACCTACCAAAGGACAGGTGGGGGCAACAACCCGTTTAGAAACTGACAAGAAGATGATTCCAACCATGTGTGCCAACCCTCAGGAAGAGCCCAATGTAATATTGCAAGTTGCTGGAAATCCAGTTCCATTTATGATTGATATGAGGGCAACCACAACCACTCTCGATCAGGAAATAGTATCGGAAAAGGGATTCCAGCTATCAGACGTTATAATCACTCTGTCAGGGTTCGAAGGCATGGAACGTACGTATTCACGTACCCAGCCACTGCAGGTGGATTTCCAGGGGAGCCAGTGTGAGGTTTCATTTACAGTCACCACCAGACAGGGGGTGTAATCTAGCATGGAGAGACTTGCTCTGTCTGTTGGAAATCGAGATTCTTTGCACAGACAATGCTGTCACCCTTGACAGGTGAACAACCGGCAGCTTCCCCAGTTTCCGACCCCCAAGTGGAGAGCACTTAATTTGGACTCCACTCCTTCTGCCAGCAGCCGACCCTCAAGTGACTCTGTGCTTTGACCCTACAGGGTGCGCCACAGAGGAAAGCCAATATTATGCACCCCTCGACGGACAGAAGTTCCCAGTCACGGTGATTAGACAGGTTAAAGGATGAGACGGTATTGCATTACTGGCCGAATTTCCAGATTTCCTTTGGTGACAGACAGAACTGGTAGTTCCCCATACCACCATTAGGGTTTGCACTGGGTTCAAGCCAAAGAGCCCAGGGTTCCTGGCATACACCCTAACGAAACAAGTCTCCAGCACCGAGGGAGACTGGCAAGACATGGCCTTGGGTCTAGTCCAATACGGGAGGGAGTCTGAGGTGAAGACGGGATATCTGGTAAGACAACCTTTTAATATTGACCGATCCCAAGATGCTGTACCCCATCTCTGTGCAATTTCAGGCCAAGAAGTCTGTCGCACCAACTGCCCCCTGTCTGGATCACCACAAAAGAAGGTCAGACTCTCCCATCCATTTAACAATATCCCCTCAATCCCGAGGCAACGTTTTCTGAGGATGGAAGCTCTTTTGTGGATCCAGCAGGAAAAGGATGCGATAGTGACGGACAGTGAAGTAATTGAGCAGGCCTCTTTTGAAGCAGCTGTCTCCGCCCAGAAGGCTGAGCTGTTTGTTCTGACTCGTGCCTGTATCCCAGCAACAGACTAAAGTGGGAACATTTACACAGACTCCCGTTATGCATTTGGAATTGTACATGACTATGGGGTTCTCTGGGAACATGGGGATTCCTGACTTCCTCTGGCCACCCCATTAGTAATGCCACCTTTGTAAACAACTTACTCACCACTCTACAGCTACCTCAAGTTTTGTTCTTCTCAGGGGGACACCTCTGAGGAGGAGTGAAAACTGTGGTCCCAGATGGGGTGCCAAAGACCCCGACCTAGCTTTTTGGATCTCCCCAGTGGGACAGATTTGTGTTCCTACAGAGTTTTTACCAATATTGGTCGATTAGATACATAATTGTACACACCTGGGAAAGGAGGGAATGGTTGGTAACCTGTACCCTGCACATCAGGTATGACTCCCTTGCCAGGTGGACATTTTTGTGTCTACAAGTTGATTTTATTGAATTGCCTAGAGTACATTGCTATAGATACTGCTTAGATATTATAGATGTGTTTAGTAGATGGGTTGAAGCTGTTCCAACTACCAATAATACTGTTATGACTGTTGTGAAGGTATTTTTACGGGAAATAATTCCCAGGTATGGCCTGCCAGAGATGCTGAGCTCTGACAATGACCCACACTTTGTGATGAAAGTAAACAAAGGCGTACGTAATGAACTAGCTATCAAGCAACAATTCCACTGTGTACACCACCCTCGGGCCGCTGGCACAGTGGAGAGAGCCAATGGCACTCTGAAGAGTAAACTGGCCAGACTAACAGTGGAGACTGGACTCACTTGGTTGAAGGTCCTTCCGTTACCCAGTTCCACATGAGGGTTACCCCACAGGGGAAAACAGGGTTGTGACCAGCTGAAATCATTTATGGACGGCCCATGAGGACACCCTGGGGACTAAGACCTTGTGTATCATTGCTCTCAGAAAGTCTACCAGCAAAATTGGATATTCATACGCGAGGGGAAGACATGGGGAAATATATATGCCAACTAACCAAGATTTTCCAAGCATACATTCGCAGGTATGACAGGCTGACAAGGAAGAGAACTACTCCGCACCATGGAACCTGGGATTTTTTTTCCTGATGAAGAACTGGGATTAAGGGAATCTTGGACCTCGGTGGAGAGGACCATATCAGGTGTTACCGACCACCCCCACAGCTGTGAAAGTGAAGGGGCAATCTCGGTAGATATATCATTAGGCGCTAAACATGTTACTGAAGGAACTGAGTAGAAGGTCTCTCTCAGACTAATGGAAAATGTATTGGTTGTTAGTGGTGTTCTTGTTTATGTCTTTGAGAGGGCTCACCCCAGCATCCGGGGGCCCCCATGTTAACACATTTCCGTCTTTCTGTCATACCTATACCAAACAGGTAGAACTAGGGGCCTGCTGGGTTTGTGCTGAAATACCACAGCATGGTAAATCTATGGTTCCAATGTCAGTAATCCTGCTCAATCAGAGTGAGGAACTCTCAGCCTGGGCTTTCTCAAATAACATCCGGGGAAGTGAGATGAGGACCTGTGGTCCAGTCAGAGATGACTGTGGCTGTCAGTGTTTTGAGGGATGGTGTCTCAGGCCCCCATCAAACTGAACTTCCTACACTGGGAAACATGCATCCTGGCCATACTTGCAGGTGCCCAGCAGCCGAGAGGAACAACTGAGACTGATTGATTTTGGATGATTACTTTTCTCTCCTATGGAGTAGCCAGGAATTCACGAGAGATAATCAATTTGGATACAGCACTTGAGGAGCTGGCCACAATACTGCAGGGGCCCTGACAGAAACACAGGCCCAAGTAACAGAAATATCCACTGAAATGATTGCAATCTGGCAAACAGTCATATAGAATCGTACAGCTTTAGAGTTTATCCCAGCTGAGAAAGAGGGAACCTGTGCTGTTATTGACACAGAATGCTGCACCTATATCCCTGAGGAATCTACTAACATTACACCCCTCTCCAAGCACACTGCAAAGGAGATTGACAGCATCAAGAAAGTAGGGCAGGATTTACACGGGTTCACTGAAGGGTCGAAATGGTGATCTTTGAAGGCCTGTTTGGTAATATGTGGGGCATGATACTGCATTATGTCCTAATAGTTGTACACATCTCTGTTACAATTACTGTTATACACTGTCTTTACCAACTGATAAGTCAATGCTGTCGTCAGTTGCTTTCTCTGTAAAAAGTTACTGCATTGTTGATAATGTAATGATCAAACGGAGGGAAGGATGAAGTCTGTAAAATGGCTAACACTTCGTTAAACAATAGCAGCCTGTTTTTCTGAAAGAAACTGCTGATGATCAACCGATGTGCTGAGCCATGTTTCTTCTTGCGGGTAGCTAGCTAGGGTTTCAAGATGCTTATCTCCTTGCGCATTCACATGTAGAGATAGGACAGCTTCAGTCTGTTCTGTGTGTGTAAACCATTTGTAAACTATTTTGTAGTTTGTCTTTAGGGGCTCCAGCCTGTCATGTAGTAAATATCTTTGGCTCCAGCCTGTCTTGTGTGGGGGTATCTGGATGGATATATCTGTGGTGTAAGGGGAATTGTTAGTCAGTTAGTGGATTGGGTGGGAACAGTCACAGACTGTTCCTGTTTGAGGGATTAACTAAGTAAGCCCCGGGTGCTTGGAATAAAGAGTTTGTACCGTACGGTCTGTGAGTGAATTTATCCGGATTCGACTTCCACAGAATAGGAGTGGTTTTAAAGGGCTGTGCTGCTGGAAGCTCATTACCAGACCTGGAGTGATTGCAACTGGGTCTGACAGAGGCGTAACTGGTTGTTCTGGGCACATTCAGTCTCACTCCAACTATTTCCCACCTTCCCTTATACAGGTATGTAATGTCTAAAGGAGCAGTGTTTGAGTAAATGAGACTCACCAAACTTTCTCCTGACTGAGTCAATGGAATCTCTGAGTCTCTTGAGGCAGAGCTGTTCTCTCCAGTTAAAGCTCTCAGTCCTCAGGCTGGTTCACTTGTTGCTGTTCCCTCATCTTCAGCCGTGGTTTGCTTCTAGTTGGGGTTTTTCTTTTTTATAAACCTCTCACCGCAGGTCTAACTTTAACCAGGGAGACAATGAAGTACAATAACAATAAAAAGGAGAACCAAACATTTCTGGTTAATGTTACTAAAAACAAAATGTTGAAGGCTGATATAATGATCTCAGTAAACATTTTTTTATTGTCACTATTGTCAATATGGGATAAGGAGGAGCCATCATTCAGTCAGGAACAGAATTAGGTGATTCGATCCATCTGGTCCACCCCACCATTTAACCACAGCTGATTTTCATTCCAACACCATATTCCTGCCTTCCTCCTGTAACCCTGAGCTACTCAGCAATCATCAATATGTTAATCTCTGTCATAAATATACCCAAATGGCAGCTTCATCCAACCTCTGTGGCAACAAATTCCACAGATCAGACATCTTCTGGCCAACTTTTTTTCTCCACTCAGTTTTAAAGGGAAGCTTCTTTATTCCGAGACTGTGCTGTCAGATCACAGTCTAATGGAAACATCCTCTCCATGTCCACTGTACCCAGGCTTTTCAGCATTTGGTAGGTTTACTTAACCAAACATCCCCCACCACCCTCACCGTCCCTCTGAACTCCATTGAGCACAGGTCCAAAACAATCAAATGCTCCTCATACATAATGCCGAACATTCCTGAGATTATTCTTGTAAACCTTGTTCACAACAACTGTACTGAACACATTTCTAGGAATAACAAACTAATTGGCACCAGGGTAATTTGCAAGGAAAGGTTGTGGTTACTTTATTGTTCAACTATCACAGAGTGAGCCATTTCCACTTCCACATTAAAACCGGTACATTTCAGGAAACATAAACCAATCCAGAGTGAATGTAATAAAAAGAAATTGGAATTACCAAACTGCTCAGCATGTAAGGAACAGCTGTGGGGAGAGGAACAATCTTTACAATTCAGGTTAATAACATTTTGTCAGGATGACTTCAAAAATTTTCAGTTTTTAGTGCAGATCTCCAGCAACTTGAGATTCTGCCTGATTTCCACCACTTTATCCAGATTTGACTTCCACAAAATGCGAGTGACTTTAAAGGGCTGGGCTGCTGGAAGCACATTACCAGACCTGGTGTGATTGCAACTGTGTCTGACAGAGGCATAAATGGTTCTTCTGGGCACATTCAGTCTCACCAACTATTTCCCACCTTCTATTGTACAGGTATGTAATGTATAAAGGATCAGAGTTTGAGTAAATGAGACTCACCAAACTTCCTCCTCACTGACTCACTGGGAACTCCAAGTCAGCTGATTCAGAGTTGTTCTCTCCAGTTCATGCTCTCAGTCCTCGGGCCAGTTCACTTGTTGCTATTCCCACATCTTTAGCCATGGTTTGCTTCTAGTTGGGGTTTTTCTTCCAATAAACCTCTCACCGCAGGTCTAACATTAACCAGAGAGATAATGAAGCACATAACAATGAAAAGGAGAACCAAACATTTCTGCTCAATGTTACTAAGAACAAAACCCACTGAAATTTAAACGTTGAAGCCAAATATAATAATCTCAGTGAACAATCTTTTATTGCCCCTCACACATCACAAAACAATATGGGATAAGAAGGAGCCATCATTCTGTCATGGTAATACATAAGACACAGGAACAGGATTAGGTGATTTGATCCATCTGGGCTATAAACGTGCAGGAGCAATGTGTGGTTAAGTGCCATGCTCAAGGATACAACGCACTGCCTGGCCTGAGGCTCAAACTCATGACCTTCAGATTGCTAAACCACTCGGCCACATACACATCACAGAAACCACTCTCCCCCCTAGACTTCCCAGTCCCTCGGTGAAGCAGGCAGTGAAATCAAAGATCCCCAAAACCTGGGATGTTCTCCTTTCTCACGCACCCCAGTCCGGGAGAAGACACAACAGCCAGAAAGCTCAAGGACAAATGTGAGCAGCCTCAGGAAATGAGGCGAGTTGGGGGAAGTTAACAGGACTCAGTGACCAACGTCAGATCCCCCAACACAACATAGAGGAAGCATCCTGACCCATCCGGGGACTCTGAGCACACACCACGTCATCTTGCATCACAAAGTGAAGGGTAGGGCAGATCTGCAGTAAACAGCCTCACGTGACCTGTTGGTGGGTCTCCCATTTCAACTCTGCGGAAATAGACTGCTTGGGCTCCAGGTTTGGATCATTCAATGCAGATTAAGCAAAGTCTACACATTTTTGACCAGCCCGGATAATCGGAAAATAAATGAGTAATTGGTCCTCAGTTTGGGGCTCACGGCCCACATCGGAACACCCTGCTTGGGATCGGTCTCAATACTCACCGATGGGAACGCGATATCTTCGGCCCACAGACAGTGATCCCGACCCCTAGCTCCCCCACCCAGGAGGTGAGGACCCTTCCCTCGATCCTACAGATGATGCACTTCAGCACTGAGCGGAAAAGAAAACACCGCCCGGCCGGAGACAGTGAACATGCGCAAAGTGAGTGTCACATCATCCAGAGGGCAGGGCCTCGGAAACAGATGCACAGGTGCTGCCCATCTGCTGTTAAATGGGAGGGGCAAACGGGATCACGTGACCAGTCGGGTCTCCCACCCCAGGCAGAGTTTTCCAGCTACCCACCGTTCTGTGTAAAGAAACAAACATGCTGCTTACATCTCCTCTCACCTTAAATATATTAGACATTTCAACCCCCAGGAAAAATAGATTGTCTGTCCACTCAGAATCAGAATCAGGTTTATTATCACCGGTGTGTGTCATGAAATTTGAAAACCGTGCAGCAGCAGTTCAATGCAATACATATTATAGAAGGAAAAAAAAACAAAATAATAAAAATAAACAACTAAATCATTTATAGTGTATCTGGGACCATTACTCTTTGTGATTTTGATAAATGACCTGGATGAGGAAGTGGAGGGATGGGTTAGCAAGTTTGCTGATGACACAAAGGTTGGGGGAGTTGTGGATAGTGTGGAGGGCTATCAGAGCTTACAGCGGGACATTGATAGGATGCAAAAATGGGCTGAAAAGTGGCAGATGGAGTTCAACCAAGATAAGTGTGAAGTGGTTCATTTTGTTAGGTCAAACATGATGGCAGAATATAACATTAATGGTAAGACTCTTGGCAGTGTGGAGGATCAGAGGGATCCTGGGGTCCCAGTCCATAGGACACTCAAAGTTGCTACGCAGGTTGACTCTGTGGTTAAGAAGCCATATGATACATTGACCTTCATCAATCGTGGGATTGAATTTAGGAGCCAAGAGGTAATGTTGCAGCTATATGTGATGCTGGTCACACCCCACTGTGCTCAATTCTGGTTGCCTCACTACACGAAGCATGTGGAAACCATAGAAATGGTGCAGAGGATATTTACACAGATGTTGCCTGGATTGGGGAGCATGCCTTATTAGAATAGTTTGAGTGAACTCGGCCTTTTCTACTTGGAGCAACGGAGGATGAAAGGTGACCTGATAGAAGTGTATAAGATGATGAGGCATTGATCGTGTGGATAGTCAGAGACTTTTTCCCAGGTCTGAAATGGTTATGAAAAGACAGCACAGGTTTAAGGTGCTGGGGAGTAGTTGCAGAGGAAATGTTATGGATAAGTTTTTTTACTCAGAGAGTGGTGAGTGTGTGGAATTGGCTACCAGCAACGGTGGTAGAGGTGGGTAGAATATGGTCTTTTGGATAGGTACTTGGAGACACTGGAGAAAAATAAAGAAATTCTAGCTTAGAAAAATAGAGGGCTATGGGTAACCATAGTAATTCCTAAGGTATGGACATGTTGGCACAACTTTGTGGGCCGAAGGTTTTGTATTGTGCTGTAGGTTTTCTATGTTTCTGTGAATAAATAAAAAATCGTGCAACAAACAGAAATACTATATATTTTAAATGTGAGGTAGTGTTCAAGGGTTCAATATCCATTTAGCAATCGGATGGCAGAGGGGAAGAAACTGTTCCTGAATCACTGAGTGTGAGCCTTCAGACTTCTGCACCTCCTTACCTGCTGGTAACATTGAGAAAACCACATGCCCTGGGTGCTGGAGGTCCTTGCTAATGGACGCTGCCTTTCTGAGACATGGCTTCTAATCCTCTGTTAATCTTATAAACGTCTATCCAGTCTCACCCCAGCCGGCAAGGCTCCGGAGAAAACGACACAATTTTGTCCAACCTCTCGTTATAGCTCAGGCCCTCTAATCCAGGCAATATCCAGGTAAACCTTTCTGCGCCCACTCCAAAGCCCCGATATCCTTCCGAGAATGGGAGCGACCAGAACTGTATGAAACACTCCAGATGTGGTCTATCTAGTTTTATAAAGCTGCAACGCAACTTCCCGACTTTTGAACTCAATGCTTCAACTAATAAAGACAACCATGCCATTTGCCTTCTTAACCACCCGATCAATCTGTGCTGTCTCTTTCAGGGAGCGATGAACTTGGAGTCTAAGATCCCTCTGATTATCAACACTGTTCATGGTTTTGCATTTAACAGTGTACTGTCTCATACATTCGACCTACCGAGCTGCCAAGATGATCATCACTAATCAAATCTCACCGAGATTTCTCAGGTCCTGTTGAATTTATTGCCAAGTGCACAAGTACGGGAAGGTACAGGTACAGAGAAACACTGACTTGTGGCAGCATCAAAGGCAAGTATATTCAGATAACACACGGGACACAAATTATACAATTCTTTGTCAGTAACAAGATAGAAACATGTTTTACTTCCTCCGGCTAATAGGACCAGAACAACAGGGGCTGAGCAGCGGCTCATCTCAGACGGTTCGGTGTGAAGGTCTCACAACCCGGACCGACCCCGGCAGATTCTGTGAAGGAAGCGAGGCGAGGCCGCCAGTTCGGGAAAGTTCATCCCCTCCCCCTTCAGGTTTCACCGATCTCCTTGTGTTTCTCTCTCCCTTCCCCACCCCCACCTTTTATTCTCCAGTCCTGCCGAAGGGTTTCGGCCGCTAATGTCGACTGTTCTCTTTTCCTGGATTCTGCCCGGCCTACTGAGTTCCTCCAGCATTTTGTGCGCGTTGCTCGCATTTCCAGCATCTGCAGATTTTCTCTTGTTTGAGTTCGGGAAAGTTAACTCACTACTCAACGTCAGACCTCCCCGCTCGCGACCGGCTTCAATACTCACCGAAGGAAATTGTTGATGTCGCCCCGCAGAGAATAATCCGTCTCCGGCTCCCCGTCCAAGGGGGTGAGGACCCCCTCCCGATCCCGATCCCGATCCCGAACCCGGACCCGCCGCTGACCCACTTCCACAAAGAACGAAAAAAACATCACTGCCTGGCTCGGGCCTGTGCGCACGCGCAATGTGCTTCTTTTTGCGTCACAGGCGGTGGGCGGGGCCACGGAAACAACCCCGCAAATGCTGCCGATCTGCGGTAAAACATCATCACGTTTCGCTGGAGGGTCTCCCATGTGACCGGTAACTGTTGCTCGCCCTTCACATATTGCCCTACCTACCGCCACATTTCCCACATTATTTCATTATTTCCCTATATCATTTCCATACGTATTTAGATTTTCCGTCCATATCTTCCTCGATCCCTTTCCCTCCAGCCCCACGTCACAGAGTTCTCAGAGTTATAGTTTCGATTCACTTCCCATCCCGACACACAATTCAGACCCACACAGAAAATGAGCAGGTTTCTTTTAAATCCGTCAACACACACAACATGCTGGTGGAACGCAGCAGGTCAGACAGCATCTATAGGGAGAAGCACTGCCGACGCTTCGGGCCGAGACCCTTCGACAGTCCTGAAACGTTCCGAAACGTGGACAGCGCTTCTCCCTATAGATGCTGCCTAACCTGCTGCGTTCCACCGGCATTTTGTGTGTGTTGCTTGAATTTCCAGCATCTGCAAATTTCCTCGTGTTTGTCATTTAAATCAGTCTATGTTCATAAACACTCATTTCTATTCACATTCCTCTGGCCTCACTGGACAGGAACACTGAAACATTAAGTGAGAAACAACAGGAAGAGGCCATTCGGCCCCTCCAACCATCAGCAAGATGGAGGCTACTCTCCCATCTCAGCCACATGCTTCTACCGATCCTCATTTTCTCGATCCCTTGTGTCTCCACAAATCTGCCAGCCTCTGTTTTATGTGAGGACGATCACCGAGTCATCACCGCCCTCTGTGGTGTGGATTTACAGACATTCACCACCCTCGGCGTGGAGACATTTCCCCTCATCTCAGTCCCGACATTTTCACTGCCATCATATTTGACCTACCAAAATAAACCACTTCACACTTACCTGGGCTGAACTCCATCTGCCACTTCTCAGCCCTGTTCTGCATCCTATCAATGTCCTGCTGTAAACTCTGACAGCCATCCACACTATCCACAAAACATCCAACCTTTGTGTCATCAGCAAACTTACCAACCCATCCCTCCACTTCTTCATCCAGGTCATTTAAAAAATCACAAATCGGTAAGGGTCCCAGAACAGATCCCTGAGACACTCCACTGGTCACCGGCCTCCATGCAGAATATGACCCGTCTACAACCATTCGTTGCCTTCAGTGGGCAAGCCAGTTCTGGATCCACAAAGCAATGTTCCCTTGGATCCCATGCCTCCTTACTTAGTAAGCCTTTCATGGGTTACCTTATCAAATGCCTTGCTGAAATCCATATACACTACATCGACTGTTCTTCCTTCATCAATGTGCTCAGTCATATCGTCAAAAAATTCAATCGGGCTCGTAAGGCACGACCTGTCCTTGACAAAGTCATGCTGACTATTACTAGTCATATTATACCTCTCCAAGTGTTCATAAATTCTGCCTCTCAGGAACTTCTCCATCAACTTACCAACCACTGAGGTAAGAATCACTGGTCTATAATTTCCTGGGCTATCTCTATACCCTTTCTTGAATAAAGGAACAACATCCGCAACCCTCCAATCCTCCGGAAACTCTCTGGTCCCCATTGATGATGCAACGATGATTGCCAGAGGCTCAGCAATCTCCCCCCTCGTCCCCCACAGTAGTCCGGGGTACATCTCATCCAGTCCCGGCGACTTATCCAACTTGATGCTTTCCAAAAGCTGCAGCACATCCTCTTTCTTAATATCTACATGCTCAAGCTTTTCAGTCTGCTGCAAGTCATCACTACAATCACTAAGATCCTTTTCCATAGTGAATACTGAAGTAAAGTATACATTAGGTACCTCTGCTCTTTCCACCGGTTCAATACACACTTTCCCACTCTCACACTTGATATTTCAGGGTGAAAGGTGAAATACTCTTGGGGAATCTGAAGGGGGATTCTTCACTCAGAGGTTGGTGCGAGTGTGGCATGAGCTGCCAGTGGAAGTGGTGGATGTGGGTTCAAGTTAGACACTAAAGAGAAATTTGGGTAAGGACATGGATGGGAGGTGTATGCGGGTAGTTGGTAGTAAAAACAAAAACGGGTCGGTATTGACTAGAAGGGCCGAAATGCCTGTTTCAGTGCTGCTGGGCTCTGTGACTCTAATAATATTCTGATTTGTAATTTCCACAGTCAGTGCTTTGCTGCTAATTACCGAAACCGGTAATTTATAGAATGGGTGTAGAGGCTGCCCAGTGACTGTTCCTGTGTTCACCCCAACCCCTTACTGTCTTCCCTCTCTGCCCCATCCTCCCTCTCACCGTGACATTGGACATACGTTCAGGGTGAAAGTGAATTATTTTGGGGAATATGAAGGGGGATTCTTCACTCAGAGGTTGGTGAGAGTGTAGAATGAGCTGCCAGTGGAAGTGGAGGATGTGGGTTTGATTTAGACACTAAAGAGGAATTTGGGTGAGGACGTGGATGGGAGGTGTATGCAGGCTCTGGTGCAGGTAGTTGGAACTAGGCAGTAACAACAAAACAGGTCAGTATTGACTAGAAGGGCCGAAGGGCCTGTTTCATTGCTGCTACTCTCTGTGACTCTAATGGTAATTTCCACATTAGTACTTTGCTGTTTATGACTGAACCCAGACATTTACCCAACCAAGAATTGAAAGACTCTTGGCTGGCTACAGAAAGCGTTTACAAGCTGTGATACTTGCCAAAGGAGGTGTTACTAAGTACTGACCATGCAGGGTGCACAAACTTTTGCTTTGGGCCCTTTTCCTTTTTTGTTATTTTGAAACTGTAAAGGATGGAAATTAAAATGTAATCTTGCTTAAAATATTAAAGAAATGTGTCATCTTTGACTTTATGCCTTTTGGAAATCAGGTCATCTTTTACTTGCTGAGCTATTCACAGTAACAGAAATTTTGACCAGGGGTGCCCAAACCTTTGCATGCCACTGCTGGACTAAGTGTGTAAATGTAGGACGGGACCACGTTGGGGAAAAAATGTGCTCGGTTTTCTAAAATTGACTCCTTCCACCTGAGGCCACGGACATATCAATCACCCCTCCTATATATTTTTATCAAAACATGAAGAGGATTCAGCACTCCATGTGTGTATATGCAATTTCGATAAGAAATACAGACCAGAACACGTACATGAGAGGCCAACTCAGAAAAATGAATCATCACTCTGGAAGAAAACATGAACCAGTGGAATGAGTATGACCCTCCATGTGAGACATCCCAACAATCTGAGCAGACGAGACGGTGACAAATGAGCCCTGAATAAGGACGTTCACTCCCAATGTCATTCTTCCGCAGCCAGAGATCTGAGGGGCGAAGAACATCTCAGACTGAACTGCAGTCAGCTCAACTTCTTCAGGAAATTCAAGGGACACCTCTTCACCCAGATTGATGACAATTTGGAACCCATCACCACAGGGAGAGTGAGAGGTGAACAACAGGGGAGGATTTGAAAGATCTGTTGTGGAACAGAATCAGGTCCAGCCGGCCTGAGTTGACTCTCTACTGTACACTAGGTGTGTTATAAATTCACTAAGTACCAGAGACAGTGTTTAAAGTAGAGCTGATTTATTTGTCACAGATCTAGTCCCATTAAAGGTGAATATGCAGCAGAAGAAACTCCTTCTCTGCCCAGTGACCAGGGTGCAGAACTGGGTGTGGTGAGCAGCAGCGATAAATGCAGAGTTCAGCACTGACAACTGCTACGAAGGATGAACAGCTCTGATGGGCAGAAGGGTGCAGAGTTGCCCATGTCCCCCCCCGGGGAGAATCACAAACTGTTACTGTTACCACGCTGCTAATGAGAGAGAAAGAGAGACAAAGGGAAAACATACTGGGACTGGAACATCTGCTTCAGATAAGGGAGAGATAACACCGGGAGAGAGAGACGTGACCCACCATATTATGACTCCTGTAAGACTTATGGCTCTGGAGACGGCTGTTTACTTGGTACCATTCTGTTAATTAAAATTCCTCAGTGGACAGCCGGAGTGGGCTGGTTTGATGGGCTAAGCCATTCAAAATTGATTGACACCTGAGACCCAGTGAGTAGGGATAAAAGTGAGGCCTGGGGAGACACACCAGGAGGCACACTAGTGAGCACTGCTTGAGTGTTGGAACCCACGAGAAGGTGTGGGGCATCGGGGACCGAACAAAGGATCGGTCAGTTGAACTCAGTTTATAGCAGGGCTGGTGGGGGCTTGTGTGTGTGTCCACCCTTGCCTGGGTGACGAGTCCACCACAGAAGAACGGTCTAGCTAAAGGACAGAGGGGTCATACCTGAATGGCCACAACACATCGACGGATCAAGAATGTAAAGGAAGGTTTGACTGACTGTTGTTATCACTGTTCGCTCGCTCTCTCTCTCCAATGATTAAAACACAAGAACCAACAACTACCTCAGCACGTATGAACTGAACTGAACTTTATATTCACATAGATAGATAGATAGATACTTTATTCATCCCCATGGGGAAATTCAACATTTTTTCCAATGTCCCATACACTTGTTGTAGCAAAAACTCATTACATACAATACTTAACTCAGTAATAATATATGCATCTAAAATCACTAACTCAAAAAAGCATTAACAATAGCTTTAGAAAAAGTTCTTAAGTCCTGGCAGCTGAATTGTAAAGCCTAATGGCATTGGGGAGTATTGACCTCTTCATCCTGTCTGAGGAGCATATGACAATTCATTATCCCCTAGACATCGATAGAGCTTGTTTATTATTGATTATTATTATATCCACACTTTTAGGTTTAGTATTGCTAACATGTATTATCTATATATTTGCATTGTTGATATTGATTTGTATATTTTTACTAATAAACACTGTTTGAAAATAGTACCACCAGACTCCAAAGGATTCTTCTATCTTTGCTGGTCAGACACCCAGTTACGGAGTACGTAACACAACCACTCTCGACATTGCATTCAGCAACGGTGATGGACAAATATCCAGCATGCAGCTCATTGAAACTTTCTCCCCAGTGTGAACCCGGTAGTGTGTCACAAGTGTAACACGCTGTAAGGTTTCACTGCTGATGCAGTGGACTCTCTGCAATGTTTCACTGCTGAGGTAATGGCTTCTCTGCAGCAGCAGTGTTTAGGGTAAGACTAGAGATAACAGGGTTTTGGAGTGCTGGGCTATCCAATGACAGAAATGTTCTTCCTTGTGAGTCTGGAAGCGAGACTTTTGTGGTCTTTTGCTGGGGAGAGATGAGAAGAAGAGAGAGTGGGCCCTTTTTCTTTCTTTTTCATTACTTCCCTAACCATCTAGTCAAAGTATGAATTATACATCTTAGTCGTTTAATCACATGTTGTGTATCGTTTGTTACTGCGGGTGTACTGATTTGTAACAGGGGATACATCACACAGCATCCACCCAAACAAGATTTCTTAAGTTTGGCTGGGCTGGGGGGTTAACACCCCCTATATTTAGCTGCTAGCCGAAGCAAGAGTTGCATAGGGTTAGATTACTGAGTGAATTGCTTCTGAAATACACAGCAGGTGAACGGTCTCTCCCCAGTGTGAACTCAATGCTGCACATTAGGTTGATTTTGCTGAAGGAATATCTTCCCAAAGTCTGAGCATGAGATCGGTCTGTCCCCAGTGTGAACTCGCTGGTGTCTCTGCAGTTGAGATGTCCGAGTGAATCCCTTCCCACACACTGAAGCCTGAATTATGCTTCACCGTGTAAGCTACGCCGTACGCTCTGCGTAGCCATGTACCCGACGTGGCACCCTAGGCCATACCGTATGCCATAGCCTAATGCGCACCTTACGAAAAAGTAACTGTGCGTCACAGACCGCGAGAACTGTAATCGGTCTGCTTGTTAGCAGCACATTTCCTCCGAGGGATTTCCTGTTGCTTCGAAGTTGGAAAATGGAGGAGAGGAGAGGTTAAGTGAGGAAGTCAGAAAATATCTACATTTCTAGGACTCTTCATTGGTATACTATAAAGTCTTGCAAATGACATGAAATTTGTGCAAAGAAATTTCCACAAACATCGGTTTGGACGTCACGGACTGCACAAAGAAATGGAAAAACTTCTCTCTTTTCTGCGCTGCAGTAATTTCAATAAAAGTAACTCTTGTTCAACATCAATTAGCTCCAACTCCAACAAGATGTACTCAGCAGTCGCCATCGTTCCCAACTCCACTCGAGACAATTCAACACAGTGCCATAGAACCTCAACACCAACTAGCGGTTTGCCAGAGCAACGCAGACACACAAACTCACAAGTAAAAATGCACACAACGGTAGAGGCCACTTGCGTGGGCTACTGTGTATGCTACACTGTAGCGTCTACACAGAGGGATAATTCAGGCTTGAGTCTGCCTCTCCCCAGTGTGAACTCGCTGGTGACTCTGTAGGTGGGATGACTGAGTGAATCCCTTCCCACAGTCTAAGCAGGTGAATGGCCTCTCTCCAGTGTGAAGTCGCTGATGCACCTTCAGTTGAGATGACTTAGTGAATCCCTTCCCACAGTCTGAACAGGTGAATGGCCGCTCCCCTGTGTGAACTCGCTGGTGTGCCAATAGGTGGGATGACTGAGTGAATCGCTTCCCACAGTCTGAGCATGTGAATGGCCGCTCCCCTGTGTGAACTCGCTGATGTATCTTCAGTTGGGATGAGTAGGTGAATCCCTTCCCACAGTCTGAGCATCTGAACGGCTGTTCCCCAGTGTGAACTCGCTGATGTATCTTCAGTTGGGATGAGTAGGTGAATCCCTTCCCACAGTCTGAGCATGTGAACGGCCGTTCCCCAGTGTGAACTCTCTGATGTACCTTCAGGTCAGGTGAACAAGTGAATCCCATCCCACAGACGGAGCAGGTGAACGGCCGCTCCCCAGTGTGAACTCGCTGGTGAGCCATTAGGGTGGATGACTGAGTGAATCCCTTCCCACACACTGAGCAGTTGAATGGCCACTCCCCAGTGTGAACTGACTGGTGTCTCAGTAGCTGCGATGACAAAGTGAATCCCTCCCCACAGTATGAGCAGGTGAACGGCCTCTCCCCAGTGTGAACTCGCTGATGTACCTTCAGTTTAGATGACAGAGTGAATCCCTTCCCACAGACTGAGCAGGTGAACGGCCTCTCCCCAGTGTGAACTCTCTGATGTACCTTCACTTGAGATGACCGAGTGAATCCCTTACCACAGTCTGAACAGGTGAATGGTCTCTCTCCAGTGTGAATTCGCTGGTGTGCCAATAGGTTGGATGACCGAGTGAATCCCTTACCACAGTCTGAGCATGTGAACGGCCGCTCCCCAGTGTGAGCTCGCTGATGAGCCATTAGGAGAGATGACTGAGTGAATCCCTTCCCACAGTCTGAGCAGGTGAACGGCCGCTCCCCAGTGTGAACTGACTGGTGTCTCAGTAGCTGCGATGACAAAGTGAATCCCTCCCCACAGTATGAGCAGGTGAAAGGCCACTCCCCAGTGTGAACTGACCTGTGTGCTTGTAGCTGGGCTGACTGAGTGAATCCTTTCCCACAGTCCAAGCAGGTAAATGGTCTCTCCCCAGTGTGAACTCTCTGATGTAGCTTCAGTTTAGATGACTTCGTGAATCCCTTCCCACAGTCTGAGCAGGTGAACGGCCACTCCTCAGTGTGGACTTGCTGGTGAACCATTTGGTCAGATGACCGAGTAAAACCTTCCACACAAACTCAGTAAATGACCAGCCTTTGCCCCAGTGTGAACTAACTGGTGTGTCCACAGGTGGGAAGACCAACTGAATCCTTTCTCACACACAGAACGGGTGGATGGCCTTGTCCCAGTGTGAACTTATTGATGTCCCTTCAGTTGAAATGTCCATCTGAATCCATTCCCACTGTCTGAGCAGATGAATGGGCACCCCCTACCCGTTCAAAATGACAGGTTTGCCAGTCGATCAGATGATAGAGTGAATCCCTCTCCACAGTCTGAGCAGGAATGATGATCGAGTGAATCGCTTGCTCCACTTCTTAAATATCTGGACAGAGACAGCAAAACTGGTGTGTTGTGTTTTAGATTCCCGTAGAGAAATTCCTTGTGATTTGTAACCTGTAAAAAGATATACAAAATCCATTAGAGGGTGTAGGACAACATTTCAGATGAGATCACTGAGTTGTCAAGGTGTGATCTGACATCACACTGTTACAGTGAGGTTCAACACAAGTTGGAGAGAGAGATCATCTTCTAACTGGGCACAATGCAGGTATCTGGAATGACCCTCAAACTCTCTGATGCTCTTCCTGTCTCTATAAGAATGGAGCATTTCTGCCATCTCCAATCTGTGACCTGGCTCAGTTTGACTCTCTCCATTGGTATTATTCCCTGTTCCCACTGAGCTGCATGGGTCCCTGGCCCCACAGTAACTGAAACACGCTCACCAAAAAAGCCAGCAGTGCATTCCACACATTTCAGCCCTGGGAAAACAAACCTCTGGCTATGCACACGATCAATGCCCCTCATCATCTTATACACCTAAAAAAGGCTCTAAACATAAACAAGGAAATTATACATTGCTTTGAGAATTTGTCAGAAGTCTACAAAATCATGAGGGAGAAGATTGGGTAAATAAATGCAAGCAGCTTTTTCCACTGAGTTTGGGTGACAACTAGACGGCATGGGTAAGTGGGGAAGGTGAAAATTTAACGGGAACATTTGGAAAAGCTCTTTACTGAAATGGTTGTGAGAGTGTGGAATGAGATGCCAGCACAAGTGGTGAATATGAGCTCGGTTTCACCATTTAAAAGAAGTTTGGATGGGAGCCTGGATAGTAAAGGATATTGGGGACTCAGTTCACCACAACCACAAACTGTTCCTGCTGCTACCATCCAGGAAACGGTACCACAGCAAAAGGAGCAACAGGCTCCGGGACATCACCTTCCACCAGGCCATCAGACTGATTAATTGATTTCTGTTTCCTTGACTGTCCTATGTACAAACTAAATATCATAAGTTAATTTCAATTACACATTGCACATTTAGACAGTAATGTAAATATTTCTACTCCTCATCCATATGAAGGATATTTGTAATAAAGTCAATTCAATTCAATTCACCCTCTCCACTATCTGTTCTGTCAATCTAGCTCCCATTCCCCCTACAACTTATTTAAACCACATCACCCCCCCCCCCCCCGCACTACCTCTAGCAAGCCTTATCACTGGGATATTAGTTGCCTGTTGGTCTGTTCCCCTAACTAACAAATCTCCTATCACCCCTTTGACTTTCCTCTGTCAGGTAATTGCCCCCAACAGTGTCTAAAGTGGTCCACCTGCTGTTGTGCGGGATAGCAACAAAGTACTCTGCGATGGCTATTTAACCTCATTCACCTGCCTGACTCTCACACTGTTTCCTGTGTCCTGCACCTTGGGTGTAACTCACCTCTCTTCATGTCATATCTATCACCCCCTCCAACTGCTGGATGATCCAAAATTCATCCATTTCAAGTTCCAACTCGTTAAAGTGCCGGGTTACAAGCTGCAGCTGGATGCACATCTTGTAGGTGAGGGCATCAGGGACACTGGAGGTCTCCCCTCCTTCCCTCCAATATCCCCTCTAATTTGTAATATCCAGTGTGCAGATAAATATTGTACTGTGCATTTTTTACCCAGTGACAAGATGTGCACAATGAATTTTATATAGAGAGGTATTCATTTTCACAGCTAGCAAATCACGGTCAATAGGAACTTTGATCTCCTCTGGGTTCGTAATGGGTAATGAAGGATTTTCTCACCAAAGCTTTTGCACATTGTCCATATGTGATTTGCTTGCTAAACTATGCTTTAAAAAGTCTGATTTCCAAATATCACTTCACTTCTTCCCACTTGCAAATTCTCCAGCAACTTTTGCATCACCACAATACACACAGGTAACACCAGTTTCTGTATTCTACATAATTATTCCCCCTGAACCCTCCCCCAATGACTGACGGTGGTGAACTCAGTGAATGCAATGCCAATGAATATGAAGGGAAGGGCAGTAGTCTGTCTCATTGGAGTCTGGCACATTTGTGATCTGAAAGCTACTTGTTGCCCAGGGCAAAAGTGTTTGATATCACTAGGTACCTAGACAGAATTGGACAAAACATGTTCTCACCGCTAGAAAAGTCCATTACAAGAACACACACAAAATGCTGGAGGAACTCAGCAGGCCAGGCATCATCTATGGAACAGAGTACTAATGCTGAGTTCCGCCGGCATTTTGTGTATGTTGCTTGGATTTCCAGCATCTGCAGATGTTCTCTTGTTTGTGATTGGTAATAGAACAAACGTGATTTTCTCAACTGGTGATATAAACGATTTTGTTCCCTTTCTCCGAGTTCCTAATCCTTGCATTTAGATAGCTGGAGCTCAGCTCTGTCTGAGAGATCCATCGGTTCCCATTCCCTCATCAGCCGGAAGCTCCCCGGGGCCCGTGTACGGATCGCGGGGCTGAGAGAGAGGGGAGAGAGCAGGACGGTCCCGGGATTGCGGACTACGGTGCCCGCAGTTCACAGGAATCGTCCCTCAGTCGGTGTTTAAGATAAAAACACAGAGAATCGATCTTACCTGCAGACGCTATTTCCAAGGCCTTCTGTGTACTGTGCGCATGCGTGATACCTGGGGACGTCATCAGCCCTAACGCCTGCGCATCTGTTCGGTGCTTCAGCGCCAGCGAAATTTTAAACGCACGGCCTTATGGGTAATCACGGTGCCATTAAATATTTCTGCAGACTCTGTTTCAATATTCATACCTCATTTTTTTCGTGTGTGTATAGAAAAATCTGCAGCTGTTTTAACGCCGAAAGCTCCCATAAACAGTATACTCGATATCAACGTGTATCCAATGCCAAAGTAAAATGCAGATATAAAACACATGAGATTCTGCAGTTGCTGGGAATACAGAGACGCACACACACAAAATGCTACATTTTCGAGTGGATTTACAAACCTCTCCTCTCACTCACTTATTCCGTGGATTACTGAACTTTTCCACTTTACCATCTTACGACTTTAAGCATTGTTTCCCAAGCTTGATAGTTTGGGAGCTATATATATGCACAACACTTTGAACTTCTGTTTATTTCGTTTAATCTTTTATATTTGGAGTAGATACAGATAAAGCTAGTGGTTTTCACATCGAAACCAGACTCCATTAATGATCTATTGCTGCTGGTACGTAACAATTGCAACAACATATCTGTCTGAGCCACAGTCCTTTAAAATTGGTGAAAATGACCCAAAACGTTGAAAAGAGCGGAGAAGAAGGAGTTTAACCAACTTCGTCCAGAACCCTGAAGAACGTCACAACCACAGTGAGCTCATCGTCTTATTCAGTCTGGAGAAATTCATGCAGGTGTATAAGATGATGAGAGGCATTGGTCGTGTGGATAGCCAGAGGCTTTTTCCCAGGGCAGAAACGGCTAACACGAGGGGGAATAGGTTTAAGCTGCTTGAAAGTAGGTACAGAGGAGAAGTCAGAGCTAAGTTTTTTTTAAGTAAAGAGTGATATGTGTGTGGAACGCACTGCCAGCTACGGTGGTAGAGGCGGATACAATAGAGTCTTTTAAGAGACTCTTAGATAGGTACAGGGAGCTCAGGAAAATAGGTGGCTATGCGGTAGGGTAATTCTAAGCAGTTTCTAGAGTAAGTTACATGGTCGGCACAACATTGTGGGCCAAAGGGTCTGTAATGTGTTGTAGATTTCTATGATTCTATGGAATTCAAGGGAAATCTCCTATCCCACGGAGTGGTGACTAGTTGCAACCTGTCATCTCAGGGAGAGTGATAGGGGAATGGTAGGGATAGATTTTGATATTTGATATGGAACAGAAACATGGGCCAGGACCAGATGGGCCGAGTGGCCTCTCTAGCGTACACAGTGAGTGTGGTAGAGACTGAAAGTACCTGACACACGGGATTTGATACAGACTGCTTTATGTTTCACATATACACAATATTAAGCACTAGTCCAGTTTAAGGCTAACATCAGCAGAACAGACTCCTCCAATGCTCAGTGACCAGGGTTCAGCCTGGGTGCGATGAGCAGCCGCAAGAACGGCAGAATCTGACAGTAACAGTCCCTCATGAACCTGCAGCTCCCTTCAGTCACCGTGATGGTTAAACATTTAACACGGAGCTGATTTGAACTTCCTCCCTGATGTGAAGTTGCTGGTGTTGCAGCAGCTGGGATGATTGAGTAAAACTCTTTGCTCACTCCGGACAGAAATGTAGCCTCTATTTATTGTGAACTCACCGGAGCATCACAAGGTGGGTTAACTGAATGAGTCTCTTCGCACACACGGACAGGTGAACGGCCGCTTCCCAGTGCGAAGCTTTTAGTGTATCTGCGATAGCCGATTGAATCCCTTCCAAAATCAGAGCCAGTGAATGACGTCACACTACTATCAACGTCATGGCAGTGTATCCAATCAGATCACGGACATGGACACATGTTCGTGCTCTCCTTGTCGCAAGAGGGACCGTTGTCTTCTCCGCCATCTCCGCCTCCACCTTCAAGGATTGGCGGCATTCAAGCACTGGAGAACTGACAGATACAGCGGAACTAACGTGCTGTTGTGTTTGTGATTCCCATAGACAAATCCTTTGACTTTTCAACACTGTTAAAAGTTTACAAACCACTCAGATTACTTAGCTTCCATGGTGCCTTCTGAGAAAAACACTGTCACAACTCAAAACAATTTGGGGGGACAAGACTTCATCTTCTAACTGGCCACAGTTCCGGCATCAGGCACAATATCAAACTCTCTGCTTCCCTCTCTGTGTCAAAATGGATCATTCCTCCCCTTCATCAGACTGTGACTTGGCTCAGTTTGTCTGTCTCCTTCGCATTCTGAGCAAGCGCCACACACCTACTGAGATCACATTTTATTTACACGGCTGTGACTAGAGACTTTCTGATTATTATGTCCCTCCCGGCATTTGACGGTGGTAAACTCAGAGTCAGCAATGGTATTGATCCTCAGGATTAGGTGATTAGGCTTTTTCGTTGGAGATCGATAAACTGCCGGTAGTGTGTGTCTGGATGAGTGGGTCGTTTTCAGACTGGAGGTAGGTAGCGTTTGGAGTACCCCAGAGATCAGTCCCTGACCACAGTTGTTCACAGTTTAATGTCCTGGCGGAGGCAGCGAGATGTGAGATGCCCCAGTCTGCTGGTGACGCAGAAAGAGTGGAGTTGGGGGAGGGGAGGCTATTCACATGCAATTTCGTAGCTTTGCAATCAGTACATAGTGCACTGTGGGGCTGCAGTGGCGGGTTCCAATCTGCTAATTAGATTTGCTGACGGCACTACATTGATCCACCGGATCCCAAATAATAACGAGGCAGCCTACAGAGTAGAAGTCATCACCCGACACAGCGGTGTCAAGAGAACAACCTCTCACTCATTCCGTCAAAAACAAAGGAGCTGGTTGTGGATTAAGGAGGAATGGAGACAGGGACCAAATTCAACATTTCCAAGACTGTTATTGACACAAAACGCACATTTTAATATTGATCATGACACAATGTATTTTTCATACCGTTAATGACATAAAACATATTTATGGATTGTTACTGACAGAGAATAGTATAACTTGTGTTCCGTGTGTTATCTGAATGTACTTGCCTGTGATGCTGCCACAAGTCAGTGTTTCTCTGTCCCTGTACGTTCCCCTACTTGTGCACTTGGCAATAAATTCAACAGGACCTGATAAATCTCAGTGAGATTTGATTAGTGATGATCATCTTGGCAGCTCGGTAGGTCGAATGTATGCGACAGTACACTGTTAAATGCAAAACCCTGAACAGTGTTGATGATCAGAGGGATCTTAGACTCCAAGTTCATCGCTCACTGAGAGGGACTGCACAGATTGATCGGGTGGTTAAGAAGGCAAATAGCATGGTTATCTTTATTAGTTGAAGCATTGAGTTCAAAAGTCGGGAAGTTGTGTTGCGGCTGTTACGAGCCTGCGGTCGTACTGTGACTGTTTCTTTAAGAGCGCCGGCGTGAGGAGGCGGGGCTATGACGTCAGTCACAGAATGACAGCGGTAACTGTTGACTGAACCATAAGAGAGAGAGAGCGATCTAGATAGATACTTTATTCATCCCCATGGGGAAATTCTACATTTTTTTCCAATGTCCCATACACTTGTTGTAGCAAAACTAATTACATACAATACTTAACTCAGTAAAAATATGATATGCATCTAAATCACTCTCTCAAAAAGCATTAATAATAGCTTTTAAAAAGTTCTTAAGTAGTTTACTTAAATACATTGAGTCTTAGCCCGGCACTTTAACATATCTTACTCCTGGCGGTTGAATTGTAAAGCCGAATGGCCTTGGGGAGTATTGATCTCTTCATCCTGTCTGAGGAGCATTGCATCGATAGCAACCTGTCGCTGAAACTGCTTCTCTGTCTCTGGATGGTGCTATGTAGAGGATGTTCAGGGTTTTCCATAATTGACCGTAGCCTACTCAGCGGCCTTCGCTCTGCTACCGATGTTATACTCTCCAGTACTTTGCCCACGACAGAGCCCGCCCTCCTTACCAGCTTATTAAGACGTGAGGCATCCCTCTTCTTAAAGCTGCCTCCCCAACACGCCACCACAAAGAAGAGGGCGCTCTCCACAACTGACCTATAGAACATCTTCAGCATCTCACTACAGACATTGAATGACACCAACCTTCTAAGGAAGTACAGTCGACTCTGTGCCTTCCTGCACAAGGCATCTGTGTTGGCAGTCCAGTCTAGCTTCTCGTCTAACTGTACTCCCAGATACTTGTAGGTCTTAACCTGCTCCACACATTCTCCATTAATGATCACTGGCTCCATATGAGGCCTAGATCTCCTAAAGTCCACCACCATCTCCTTGGTATTGGTGATTTTGAGACGCAGGTAGTTTGAGTTGCACCATATCACAAAGTCCTGTATCAGTTTCCTATACTCTTCCTCCTGTCCATTCCTGACACACCCCACTATGGCCGTGTCATCAGCGAACTTCTGCACATGGCAGGACTCCGAGTTGTATTGGAAGTCTGATGTGTACAGGGTGAACAGGACCGGAGAGAGCACGGTCCCCTGCGGCGCTCCTGTGCTGCTGACCACCGTGTCAGACCTACAGTCTCCCAACCGCACATACTGAGGTCTATCTGTCAAGTAGTCCACTATTCAATCCACCATGTGAGAGTCTACTCCCATCTCCGTTAGTTTGTGCCTTAAGATCTTGGGCTGGATGGTGTTAAAGGCACTAGAGAAGTCCAGGAATGTAATCCTCACAGCACCACTGACCCCATCTAGGTGAGAGAGGGATTTGTGCAGCAAATACGTGATAGCATCCTCCACTCCCACCTTCTCCTTATACGCAAACTGAAGAGGATCCCGGGCGTGCCTGGTTTGTGGCCTCAGATTCTGTATTATCAGCCGCTCCATGGTCTTCATCACGTGCGACGTCAAGGCAACAGGTCTGAAGTCATTCAACTCCTTTGGTTGTGGTTTCTTCGGTACCGGGACAATACAGGATGTTTTCCACTGTCTGGGTACTCTTCTCTGCTCCAGGCTCATGTTGAAGATGCGCTGTAGTGGTTCTCCCAGCTCAGTCGCACAGGCCCTCAGTAATCGTGGGGAAACTCCATCCGGTCCAGCCGCCTTGCTGGTACAGATCTTCCTCAGTTGACCTTCCACCTGTGCAGCCGTAATCCTGGGCGTGGGCAAGGTCTCCTGTGAGTGGCTATTTTCCTGTGAGGGAAGTAAGAGGGAGGACGAGTAGAAAGACAAGCCTGGTGTGGAGTTCTGCGGTGAGGATGAGATTGTGCTGTCGAACCTATTGAAGAAGTTGTTCAGCTGGTTCGCTTTCTCCACATCTCCACTTATGTTTACCCCCGCTTTGCACCGCATCCGGTGATGATCTTCATCCCATCCCACACCTCCTTCATGCTTTTTTTCTGCAGCTTTTGTTCTAGCTTCAGACAGGCAGTCGGACAGTCTAAAGAGAGAGAGAGAGAGACTGGAAAAGCTGATAACTTCAGTTAGTCGCAGCTGAGGCTTGGAACTCTCCTATGCCCACAAGAGAGGGTTGATCATCGGTACACGGAACCACAACGAATGTGTGTGGCTGTCACTTCGTATAATCCATAGGAATGGATTTTGGAATATCTTGTGTTAACCCTTGCCTGTGTATGTTGTGTGGTAACCCCTGGGAGACGGTATTCCTGTGACAGGTCACTTTCGCTGATAACTCGTATGTGGACGGATTCAACGGATAAGAACTTCGTCGACGGTTATTTTGATGTAACGACCTTTTCTCTACGTTTCACCCTGGATTACAAATATCTCTCTCCCATCATTTATTCCGTGTATTACTGAACTTTCCTACTTTACCATCTCAAGATTCTGAGCTTTGTTCCGTCAGGCTCGATAGTCTGGGAGCAATATTTACACAAATATACACTTAACACTGCTAACTTTCCTTTATTTCGTTAAGTTACTATGTTATAAGTAGAGACCAATAAAGAGAGTGGTATTAACATCAAAACCAGACTCCAGTGTGAACTCTATTGCTGCTGGTTCATTTCTAAAACGTTACAGTTCGTAACACAGTTTTATAAAACTATTTAGACCACATCTGGAGTGTTTCATACAGTTCTGGTCGCCCCCATTCTCGGAAGGATGTCGGGGCTTTGGAGAGGGCGGGGAAGAGGTTTACCAGGACACTGCCTGGATTAGAGGGCATGAGCTATAACGAGAGGCTGGACAAACTTGTGTTGTTTTCTCCAGAGCGGTGGAGGCTGGGGTGAGACTGGATGGATGTTTTTCAGATTACGAGAGGAGTAGACCGAGTGGACAGACAATATATTTTTCCTGGGGGTTGAAATGTCTAATACATTTAAGGTGAGAGGAGATGTGAGCGGCAAGTTTGCTTCTTTCCACAAAGTGGTGGGTAACTGGACATCTGGCTGGGGGTCACGTGATCCAGTTAACACACCCCCCCCCCATTAAACCGCAGGAGGGCAACATCGCGCAACCGTTTCTGAGGCCCCGCCCTCTTGATGACGTAACACACAATTCGCGCATGCTCACTGTCTCCGGGTGTGTGCTGTTTTCCCTAACGCTCAGTGCTGAAGTCTGCGGGATCGAGAAAGGCTTCGCGTCTCCTATATTGGGGAGCCGGGGATCCCGATTACTGTCTCCAGGCTAAAGATATCACTTTTCTATTTGTGAGTATTGAGACCGATCCCGAGCGGGGAGATCCGATGTTGGCCGAGAGCCCCGAACTGAGGGCCAGTTACTCATTTATTTTCCAGTTAAATGGGCTCGGCATAAATGTGTCGACTTCACTTAATCTGCATTGAACGATTCAAACCAGGAGTCCAGGCTGTCTATTTCCGCAGGGTTGAAATGGGAGACCCACGAACAGGTCACGTAAGGCTGTGTGCCGGAGATCTCCCCCGCCCTCCGCTTTGTGACGCAAGATCACGTGGCGTGTTGATAACAAGGTTGACATGAATAATATCAGGAACGATCGGCTTTATGTATGAGGAGCATTTGATGGCTCCGGACCTGTGCTCGATGGAGTTCAGAGGGACGGTGGGGGGATGTGGGGCGGATGTATGGTTAGGTAAGCCTACCGAATGCTGAAAAGCCTGGAAACAGTGGACATGGAGAGGTGTTTCTATTAAACGGAGAGTCTGTGATCTAACAGCACTGTTTCAGAATACAAATGCTTCCTGTTAAAATTCAGTTGAGAAAAATCTTTTGGCCAAAAGGTGTCTGAAGTGTGGAATTTGTTGCCGCAGGGTTTGGTTGAGGCTGCCGTTTGGATATATTTATGACGGAGATTAATACATTCAAGATTGCTAAGTAGCTACAGGGTTACAGGAGGAAGGCAGGAATATGGTGTCGGAATAAAAATCAACCATGGTTGAATGGTGGGGCAGATCAGATGGATTGAATCATCTAATTCTGTTGCTTATGTCTTACCATGACTGAATGATGGCTCCTTCTTATCCCGTATCGTTTTGTGACGTGTGTGGGACAATAAACGATTGTCCATTGAGATCATTACTGTATATTTGCCTTCAATATTTAAATTTCAGTGAGTTTTGTTCTTAATAACATTAAGCAGAAATGTTTGGTTCTCTTTTTTGTTGTTAATTTGCGTCATTATCTTTCAATTTAAAGTTAGACCTGCAGTGAGAGATTTATTGGAAGAAAAACCCCAACTGGAAGCAAACCACGAGTGAAGACGAGGGAACAGCAACAAGTGAACCAGCCCGAGGACTGAGAGCATCAACTGGAGAGAACCCAACTGGCTTGGAGATTCCAGTGATTCAGTCAGGAGAAAGTTTGGTGAGTCTCATTTACTGTTCTTTAGACATTACGTACCTGTACAAAGGAAGGTAGGAAATAGCTGGGGTGAGACTGAACATGCCCAGAAGAACCAGTTATGCCTCTGTCAGACCCAGTTGCAATCACTCCAGGTCTGGTAATGTGCATCCAGCAGCCCAGCCCTTTGAAACCACTCCCATTATGTGGAAGTCGAATCCGGATAAAGTCACTGAGAGACTGTATAAGTAAAAACTCTTTATTCCAAGCATCGGGCTTACTCAGTTAGTCGCTCAAAAAGGAACAGTTGATGACTGTTCCCGCCCAATCCACTAACTGACTAACAATTCCCCTTACACCACAGATATATCCATCCAGATACTCCCCACACAAGAAAGGCTGGAGCCAAAGTTATTTACTATATGACAAGCTGGAGCCCCTAAAGACAGATTACAAAACAGTCATAATGGCTTACACACACAGAACAGACCGAAGCTATCCTATCTCTAGATGTGAATGCGCAAGGAGATAAGCATCTTGAAACCCTAGCTAGCTACCCGCAAGAAGAAATATGGCTCAGCATGGCTTAGAACATCTGTTGATTATCAGCAGTTTCTTTCAGAAAAACAGGCTGCTATTTTTTAACAAAGTGTTAACCCTTTTACACATTTTATCATTCCCTCCTTTTGATCATTACATGATCAACAAAGCAGTAATTTTTTGCAGGGAAAGCAAACGAGTACTACATTGACTTAACAGTGGGAAAAAAACAGCGTACAACAGTATTTATAACAATGTTATGGACAAATATTAGGCCATAATGCAATATCCTGCTCCATGTATTACTGAACTGACCTACAAAGACCACCATTTTAACCCTTCAGTGAACCGGTGTAAATCCTGCCTTACTTTCTAGATGCTGTCAGTCTCCTAGGCAGTGTGCTTGGAGAGGGATGTAATGTTAGTAGATTCATCAGGGATATAGGTGCAGTATTCTGTGTCAATAATAGCACAGGTTCCCCCTTTCTCAGCTGGGATAACATCTAAAGCCATACAATTCTGCATGACTGTTTGCCAGATTGCAATCATTTCAGTAGATATTTCTGTTACTTGGGCCTGTGTTTCTGTCAGGGCCCCTGCAGTATTGTGCCCAGCTCCTCAAGTGCTGTAGGTAACTTGGTTATCTCTCGTGAATTCCTGGCTACTCCATAGGAGAGAAAAGTGATTATCCAAAAGCACTCAATCTGTTATTCCTCTCCGCTGCTGGGCACCTTGCAAGTAAGACCAGGATGCATGTTTCCCAGTGTAGGAAGTTCCATTTGATGGGAACTTGAGATACCATCCCTCAAAACACTGACAGTCACAGTCATCTCTGACTGGACCACAGTTACTCACCACACTTCCCCGAGTGTCATTTGAGAAAGCCCAGGCTGAGAGTTCCTCACGCTGGTTGAGCGGGATTACTGACATTGGAATCATAGTTTTATCATGCTGTGGAATTGCAGCACAAACCCAGCAGGCCCCTAGTTCTGCCTGTTTGGCATAGGTGTGACAGAGAGACAGAAAGGTGTTAACATGGGGGCCCACGGATGTTGTTTGAGCAATAAGACAAAACACAAAGACCACTATCAACGAATACATTTTCCTTAAGTCCAAGAGAGCCCTTCTACTCAGTTC